>NC_141706.1:40018719-40306219 GCF_971803275.1 Cyanistes caeruleus | reverse complement strand
ATTAATCAAAGTATCGAGACTAAAAAATCCATTTCATTTAATCTCATTATTGAATAAACAGCTCTGTAGTGATGCCTATTTGTACTTGTTTCTCTAATAAAAATGCAACTGTAGCTCTCAACACAAATTAGTTTTAATTATTTAAATGATATGAATTTGTCAAACATAAATAATCTAACACCTGGTTTGCCTTCTCGTTTTCTGAAAAAGTGTGTTTCATGAAAACTAGTAGAGGATGATAATTGGGAATAACAAAGGTAGGTCTATGTATTTATTCCAATTCTATTAATTTTAAAAAAGGGCAAATGTGAGTCAATTACTGTCTAGGAGGTTGAAAAAGTAGTCTGTCTTACTGCTACACAAGGACACAACAGAACACAGCAAAGCAGAAGGATGTCTCACGTACTCTGGTTCTGTGCAACTCGCTTGTCCTCTGCTCATGCCTGAGAAGTGGTGACAGTGATTTACAGTTTAGCAATCCCTCTTCTGAATACATGGATAACCTTAGCAAGCGATAAGTGCTGTAGGTTTTAAGACACTTAATCAAGATGCCAAAATCTGCCATAACAGTCACCAATGTATGTGAAACAAACCTTCTCAGGTAAAAGAAAAGGCTGAATTTCCCTGTTTTGTCTTTGTTTTAGTAACTTCATTTCAGGAGACCTGCCTGACCTTAGAAGAGGAGTACCCTAAGTGTCAGAAGGGTATAATATCATATATAAGCCAGTTGCTAGCTAACTCTGAAAATGGAGATCCATTTGTTTTCTCCGCAGGATAGTATAATTAAGTATGTTTGCTGTTTCTGTTTGATGCTACATTTTGTTTTCAAATATTTGGTATTTAAAATTCTGGATATCCTAACACACAACCCTGAAATCATTTTTCATTTGATTGAGGAAATATATAATCCAGTTGTGGTTGTTGATGGTGACCTCATATGGCACTTGAAGCAGTGATAATTTGTATGACTTTCTGTATATTAAACAATTATTTAATATTGATTCTGTTTGTGGTGTATTAACTGTTATCCTTTCTTGGTAAAGGAAGTGTCCTAAGCAGAGAGTTACTGTCTTAAATCAACAAGGCAATTTTAGAGTCACATGAAGCTGTTGAAACCTACCACTCAGTAGTTTGTCTGCCAGATTAATCATCTTTATTGTTCCTTCTGGAGATGTGTCTCTTCCTTTGTGCAAAATATTTCCAGCAGGCAGGCTTATAGCAAGAACTTACGACACTCCCAGGGTATGATTATGTGACCGTCACAGTTATTATGGTGCCCTACATGTTAGAAACGTAGCTCAGGGTTTCAGAACTATTTTTTTTTTAATGCCAATTGGAGATTTTTTTTTTTTCTTAAGTATTTTATATTTCATAGTGCATTTTCTCTCAAAATGTTCCTATAATTATGTTGTGTTAGTAGTCCCTTCTCAGTGCTGTTAATTTAAAATTCTTATACTCAATTTTTACATATCAGCTTGGTTTTTTAAACCATTTGCAATATTTAATTATTGTTAAATGATCAGTAAATATACTACAGTAATGCATTGTCAGACTACCAAGTTAGTTTTGATGTCATTGGAATTCAATTAAATGTCAGTAGTAAAAATAAAATCAAGGAACTATGGTATGCAACTACTCAACAAGAATGAGAATTTTATTTATTTATATTTTTATATAATTTTATAAATTTATACCTTGAAACTAAATAAAGATAAACTAAGTAAAAGCATACACAAGAAAGCAGAATGTTTTCAAAGCTCTTGCTTTACATCAGAAGACATTAGCTTGTAATCTAGATACATAAATTAATATAAGTATATAGTATTATCTTTGCTGATGTTGCATTCAATGCTGCAAAGTAGCTCAAGAAACCTTTAAACAAAAATATCAGGATAATCAGATTTCATATTTGTATCTTTGAAACAATATGAAGTTGTCTCAGTTTTTTAATATATTTCCCTAAATAAGTGGAATTCTTTGCTGCTTAGTATGAGCTTTTAGTAAAGTCTGTTTCTGGGGGGGAAGAATTAACATTAATATTTTTACTCTAATGTATTGATAAAAAGTAAAATATCACTTTAAAATCAGTTGCTTGTTTTCTCTTCTAAAAGCTTACTTGGCAATGTGTCACATTCCAGACTTTTTGAAATGCTACAATAGCCCTACCTGGCAGCAGCTATTCTTGGCACAATACATTATCCCTCTTTCAGTACCTAGAGGATGTAACACACATCATTGAAACATTTCAGTTTCTGCTGTGCATGCTAATTTTAAATTCAGATTGGAGCTTTGAGAATTTTGAACTTGAAAACCTAAAATATAATCAGAAGAGGGCCATAGTTGAAAACCTCCTTTTACATGACAGTTGATGGAAACATCGGCAATATTGTTGCTGGCCTTTGTGTATGAACATTTTAATTGTAAACATATCTGCGAGCCAATATAGCTCAAAGTACTAAATAATTTGCATCCAATTTGTATAAAAATATTTAACTTGCAATTTTCCTTCATCTGAGGAAGAGTTGATGTCCTATGGTATTGTCTTCATACTTTATATTACCACAGAAACACTTGTAAGCATGAGCAGTTGCAGACTGTGAGATTTAGAGGAGATTAAAGAACAACCACAAGTAACAGTGTGATTTTACAAAAGTCATAAGACTCCAAAAGTATATCATGCAGATAGGTTTATAAAAAAGAAGAAAATATTTTACTTTTGATTATAATGCTTCAAAGAAGAGGTGTACTTGCACTGAATTCTTAGTCATGCCCTGTCAATAAACTCAAACCTCACAGAAATTTTTTCTGGATTAAAAAAAGTGTTTTCAGAAGTCTTGTTATAATCAATTTGCCCTCTAAAATTCGGTTCCTTGTTTCCTCCCAATCAAATGACATCACTTGCTGTACAGTGAAAAAGAGGGGAAATTTTGAAACAAAGGCTTTTCCTAATCAGACTGCATTACTTACTGGGAGCCAATTTGATTGCATGTGACTAATGCATTAATTTTATCATTATTATAGGTCATCAAGACATATAATGGAGTGTCATCACTAAGTAAAATTTTAAGTGAGAAATTGGATTTTTTTTTTTTTGCTCCCAGCATCAGTGGGCCTACTAGAGTTCCTGGCATCTGTGGGTTTATGTATCTACTCTTTTGCTATATGCATTTGTCTACATTGTGTTCAAGCAGAACTCCTGATGAAAAACACTAATTCCAATTTTAACTGATCATGTGTATTTCTATATACAAATATTAAAAAAAAAAAAAAATATCTTTAATTCCTGTGTTTAAGCAAAGCTCAAGTGGGTATAGAAATGGACACATCAGTGAATGAGATGGCCAAATCTTCCCCCATGTAGGCAAGTACATCAATTCTATCTGCAGATTTGTATGTCAGTCAATAATATTACTCACTGGCTAACCATAAAGTTCAGAGAAGCTTTGTGTGGTTTGGTGGGCAATCTCCTTTGAAGGTACTAAACTGCTCTGTACTGGTGACCAAAATTAATGTAGAAACCAGTAACAGTTGAAGTGATAAATTCCAGCCTAAGTGAGCAGCTCTATAAATATAGTAACTAAAAGACATATTTATGGTGTTCTCATTTCCCCAGACTGAAGACTTGGAGCAGAAACCTGTCAAAAGGAGCTAAGGGTCTCTAAAGTTTCCAGCTTTGCCTTCATTTCAATTCTGGTGAAATTAATGGAGATGTTTGTTAAAGTGAAAGCCCTGGCAAGAAAGCTATGACTTCTAGGAACAGTGAGGAGTTATTCTGTAAAATATAAATGGTATGGTTGAAGTTCAACCTACTTTCATCAATACTTAAAGTGGGGGGTACTAATTTGGAATTAATCACTAATTGGAATTACTCACTATGTCAATCAATCCTGCTCAAAGTTCAGTGTTAATAGATGGACATTCCTCACTAGGGTAAACTTCAGATAGACATACCAAGGATAAGACTTGAAAAGAGTTTACATTGTTTATATAGGAGGGCATGCTCCAGAAAATAAACATTTTCCAGAATCACACTGTACTGTAATGAATTAACAATATGATTACTAGCATTTAATTGTTGCCATTTCAGCATACACATGCTTATCCTAAATGCTGTACATATAAAAATCACTGAAAAACCCTGATGATTGTTCTTCTATAAAACTCTCCTTCCAGCTTTTGCAAAGATAGTCATTAAGTATTCAACAATAATATTTTTTTTAATATGTATTCTCCTACCAAACATTTTTCTAATACTGCATTTAATAATTTTCTTCCTTCAAAATAAAGAAATATTATTATGGGTGTGCCCTAAAAATGCTTCTATACATATGGTTAAAGCATTGAATGTATACAGCAGAGGTCATCTTAATATGGCCTTGTTCTGGAAAGACATCATCCACAATTCTTTTGCCTTTAACATAAGATAAACTGATCTAATTTCGTTTTTCACTTCCAATACCAGTAACAGAAAAAAAGGAAGTTCTTTAATACAATGAAGGTGAGTCTTCAAGGTTGCATCATTTACAACAATGTTTTGTAGGACAGGAAATGACTGAAACAATGACCTTTTTATTTGAAGAAATACAGCTGTATGTGTTTTTAAACTACCTGTCCATTTCCACACACTCTCAGAATACATCTGCTTGATTTCATAGTAGGTATAATGGGATAAAGCGAATAAAGAATCAAATATGCTCTCTGTTACTAAATTTTGGTAGGTTTGTCTCTCTTATCTGGTAGATAGAGCAAGCACCTAACACAGTAAGATGCCACCTGGGTTTATGAGCTGTAGAGTAGGCAAAAAAATAAAAGTCAGTACATGCTTCCAGTGTGTATATATATTTGTATATGTTTATGGTTTTTGCAGAGAACACTTTCCTGGACCGCACATCATTATATCAAAGCCAAAACATTGTGTTCCCACTGCACTTATATTTCAAACTTAATGAATTGTAATCTTGACACAGTTATGTTAAATCAGAATTTTTCTATCCAGCTCACTTGAAATAAGAGTGCAATTTCTACAGAAGTGTTCAGAAAACTGGAACTGTCTTAGGAGGGTAAGTTAACACCTCCCATATTCTCCCTCAAGGAAGTAGCAAAGAGATAATTTTGGCTACACAGACTCTGGGTCTTGTTTAGAAATACAAGACCAACTGTAAATAATTTTAATATCGGTGTTTCTGAAAATGATTGAATAATGCTTCAATTGAAAGATGCATTGCCACTGGAGAAGTCTTTTTTAAAGTTGCAGCATGTTGTGACCACCGATTTTTACAAACGATCCTGTCTCCTGAACCACTTGCTGCAGTGTATTGCAGTGTCATAACTGTGCTATTTAGGGTAGGGACAGTGAAAGTCAAGCAAGTCAGCCTAATTGTGTCTGAGAATTCATTCTATCTGCAGGAAAACAAAACAAAACAAAGGCTTATGTCATTGACACAAGTCCATCAATTCCTCTGTGGAGTCTTCCTCATAATTATTTTCCAGATGGATTAAAAGACAAGTCTCCTTGGTGCAAGTCCAAGTGTGAGGCTATGACTACACAGTGTAGATACCTTTTGAAAGTTTATTTTACAGTGCTTGAAACTAACTCCCACTTTGGCATATGTCTCTTAGCAAGCAAGCATAAACCTCACAGAAGCAGTGTTAGAATACTGTCAGAATAGACAGCAGGATAGCTTAGGTTTGTTTTCTCTTGACTTAGTTCAGAGGAGACCACATGCATGAAAAGCTTTCTCCTACATTAGCAGAGATTAGCTGGAACTCTGGCATTCATTGTGGCAAAACTTGAACCCATTAGGACAAAAATCTTTTTATATCACGGTCTACATAAACCTATCAATAATATCAAATGTTAGGCATGAAGCTGAAATAGCTCTGGAAATGTTAAAATGATGATATTTGAAAATGCAAGTGCTGTATGAAAGAAGGTGGAAGTCAATTATTTGCTAATAAAATGTTAGAGAAAACCATCCTGGTTACACAGCAGCTCTTAACAGAGCATTTGCAGCAATAAAGCAACTGGTAAACATCCTCTTTGTAAATGGTGTGGCTTAGGAGGAAAAACATTTATGAAGAAAATAGTGTCTCCATGTGCAAGTCCCTTGAAATATATGAAGCTATTCTCACTGTTCAAGCCAATCTCTTTTTTTCAGGTAATTCTATTATTATATAGACTCTAATGAAATGAATATTAATGGATTGAAAGAGCCTGATAAGTTATTTGGCATAGGAAAAAAAATCTTTTTTTTTTTGTTTCAGAAGTATTGTAAGTCTCAAAAAACACTGTTCTCCATACATCCATCAGTGCTTCTGAGGTTAAAAAGGCCTCTGTGTAAGAATCAGTATAATTTGATCCTACGTGAGGAAAACATAATAAAACTGCAAGTGTTATCACTTTGATTACTGGTTTTGCAGAAGGCATTGTATGCTGGTACTTGTCTCAATGAGGTGAGTGGAATTTGCAATTCAGTGAGACTTTTTAAAGATCAAAGCAAAGGACAAAGGCATGTGTAAAGAGACATATGAAAGAAAATATTACTGAGTGCCACATTATTCCTTCTAGGCCCTATTCCGTAATCAATTTGAATAAGTTAATTGATGTAGATACAGTTCAGCCTGGCAGAGATGATAATCTTAATTAGGAAAAATGGTCACACTGCAGGGATGTAGACTGCAACTGGAGGTGCACTTGAAATAAAGATCTGATGTTATCAGTTGCGGAAATTGTTTCTAGCTCCTGCATATAAGGCTCATTTATCAAAGCCCCAAATGGCCTGACAGTTTGCATTGTACAAGTCACCTTTAAGGCAATCCTCTGATGCCTTGTTAAGGAAATACTGCTGGTCCTGCCTGCATGCTTTCCTGTAGAGAAAAGTCTAGAACCCAACCCACCTACCCACCCCCAGGCTTGAGTATGTGAGATGTCTTCATCAAATGTAGCTAACTTAGAGGTATATCCCTTATATTTGGGCACCATCAGGCAGGTTTGTATGACAGCCTATGGCTCTTATTTGGAGATACTAAATTTCTTTCTGAGCTTCATTAGTACTCACATCTTCATTTTCACTATGTAGCAGTGCAAATCAATCTTTGATAACATTGTTTTTCTGATGACATTGTTCCGATATACTCACCTTTGTCAAAAGGACAGCTCCTTCCTGCTCACCATATTTTTACAATAGATCTATACAACAAAGATGTGACAAAGTTTTAGTGATTATAAGCTCAAAAAATTATCAATAGATGTCACTTGTGTGGTATAACACCAGTTAAAAATTTTTAAAAGACCTTACTATTTTAAGCACCTGCAATAAAGCCAGAGAATGGAAATTTCTTGGCCTTCATGTAATCCTGTAAATTCTACTTTAGAGGTTTCCATAAATCACTACTACCATTGTGGTGGTGAAGAATGAGCACTTCGCCATTTCAGATGGATTCATAGTCACCTTGCTATAAGTCTGCTTTTACCCCATTCCACCAAATGAAAAAATAAAAAAATCTACTCACAAGGTGGTCCTATCTAGATCTGTGAGGGAGGCAGTTAGAATATTTCCACCAGAAAGTAATCATGCCAGATGCAGAGAAATCAAAGAGCAAGTACAAAAGCAGAATAAAAGACCTTATGGTTTGCTGAACTTCTAGCAGTAAGCTCTGAGAGCATGGTAATACACATAATAGCATTGATGTAGCTTAAAAATCAGTAAAACCCAGCAGAATTATTTAAAATTAATTCAAAAAAAGAGCATACAACCACTTCCAAAAAAAAAAAAAGAGCAAAATCACATTCGTTTCCATCTAATATTTCTAAAATGCATTAAGAATTTTTCCACTATAACACAATTAACAAATTTTAAATGCTTGGTAGATCGTTCTTGGGAGAGATGCATATTGGAGTGCAAGAATGTGCAAAATGAAACTTTCATTTCCACTTTGCATTCAGTAATGCTATATATAATTTTGCACATGTATATGTATATGTATATGTATATATATATATATATATATTTGAAAATCTAAAATTCTGTTACTTTCCATCATCAGAATTGCTAGTCAACAAAGTTCTTTCATTTCCCTCATCATCTCCATGATCACAACACTTTTAAATTTGTGCTTTGAAAAACTATTTTCCCATTCAGAGGAAGTCTCTGTAATTAACATATTCTAGTAAACGTGGATTTAAACTCTTGGTGTTGCTACTAATAAGGCAGTCCTCTTGTCCAATTTTTTATATAAAAGATGGCTATCAACTTTACTACCCCATTACATTCTCTAATTAAGTGTTTTAATGCATGAGCTTGCTAACCCTGAGGCTCTATGGTCAGGAGCATGTTTCAAGGCAACAGTAGTGCCTCACTATAAATCTGGTAGCCTGCTTAAATTCTCTGCTGCATTCCCTAATGCACACTTGCTTATAACTAATTTTTTCAGCTTAATTTTGCACATCTCTAGATTAGCACCCTTCATGACTTCCTAGAGGAAGTTTTCCCTCAAGTCTTTTAGTCATTTTTCATGGTACCTAATCTAAATTTTCCTTGTCATTTTCATTTACCTTCTTCATATTTTATAGCTTTTTCTCTCATTGACTACTTGATAATATGAAAGAAATTGAACAGATGCTCTCACTAAACAAAAGTGAATGCAGGTTCAATGACGGGAAAAAAGAAGAAATTATCTCTTTTCTTCTTCTCATGCATGAATAATTCCCACACAAAAAATGGAACAAACTTCCATTAAGTCATGTGTATGGACTGATTACAGCTTGGGTCCCAGGAAGATAGCAGAACGTCCTTCAGAGGTACACACATATATTTGAGAAAATAAGAATACAAACTCAGTCCAGAAAGTACAAAGCCTATCCTCTCTGAATATTTTTGATTTTCATTCCCTGAGATTTGCTTATGACTGAAAGAGTCTAAGTATCTCCATAACCACATATTGCCTTATGTCTCTCCCACGTATGAAGGATCAGCTAGGTTAGTACTAGTCACAAGTTTCAGAATTAACATAAGGAAATCTCTTTGCTGGTTCACATTCATTTATTAATATTGCATTGACTCAGTCAAATTAAGTGTATTACGAGGCAGTTCAGTTAAACTAGTGAAAACTTATCTGGAAGAGGGGATGCCAAATTTTCAGTAATTCGTTCCTGATTCAGAGCAGGATTTAAGAGCATCCACATAGGAGAAAATACAAAAATATATTTGGTAATAAATTGATGTAAACCAAATTAAAAATCATGTTTCTGCTTTTTCCATCCAAGGTCAACAAGTCATCTCAAGGCATGAGAGATTTCAGACCTGGAGTGTAAGACCCAGCAATAATCTGATTTGGGAACAGGATGTGTTGCTTGTTTTGTGAGCCTCTTTTCACAGTCTTGAGATCTAGTTTGAAAGGTACCTAGGCAATTGCGGACTGAAATAGGCTCTTTGTTTTTGGAAACACCCATTAAACTCTTGCTTAATGCTTTTAAGATCACGCTAAGCATCCATCTAGGCCTTTGGACACCTAAATAATCTTTACAAAACCAGCCTTTAGGCTGGGATTTCATTACTCTCTCTGGTTTTGAAGCAAAAGCTAAATTAGAGTCCCACGTCCTCAGGCACCTTGTCCTCCCTCTTCCATCTGAAGTTTATAGCGTTTCCAGTCTTATAGTAAAGCTAATAAAGCTTGGAGGTATCATTTCCAAAATTAAATTTAAAAATTGTTAAAAAATGTTCCAAGTACAGTAAATAAGAAGAGCAGTATTTTGACACAGGCTGTTTCAATGCACAGTTTACCCTCAGCTGGCTTTATCATCACAGGTGAAGTAACACGCTGCAGCACATGTGGCAGTATTTCTTGAAGCCAGATTGCTTATTCAGTGCTTATTCCTTAGTTTTCTACTTGTAAAAGATCCATCCAGTAGAAGTCCAATAACAAGACTGTAACTACCAGGTTCCTGATAATATGATTTCTTTATTTATTTTGCAAAAAAAAATGTTATATGAGGTAGATATTTCCTGTCTATAGTATTTTTTAAATGGTTCCTTATTTGCACATTTTATACACTGTCTGTGTTTTTGTTTTTTTTTAATTCAGAGGCGGTCTGATCCAAGCCAGTAGATATGAAGGAAATGACTCTGATGAGCTTTGGAATATAACCTTAGAAATTATACAGCAGAATTTTCTTGAGCTATAATTAGTCAGTTGTCCTTTCTAGTGAGCTGTTCCAAAGTGTTTTGCAGTTGATTTTTTACAGCCCTTGTCAAAGATTGTTAACCTATGATATGATCTCTTCTAAATACAGGATAGTACATAGCCCTCAGAGGCATTTGCTCATTGCATGCCTCTAGGGGTTAGACACTTAATGATATCCTACCAACATCAGTAAAAATAAATGCAGAATGTACCTCATCAAGTACTGAATCACAAAATCACATATTTTTTGAGGTTGGAAGGGAACTCTTGAGACTATGTAGTGCAATCCCACTGTTTGAGCAAGGTCAGCCAAAGCTTTTGCTGAACGTCAGAAGATTCCTATCTGCTCAGTTCTCCAACCTGTTTATGCCTCTCTGAATGGTAGCATTATATTATATCTAGTATATTATAGAAATTCCTCCAAGTTTTGTATCAAACCTGATCAGGATGAGCCCTTCCCCATCACCCATGCTGTTAATGAAGACGTTAAACAGTATTGGTGCCAGTGTTTGATCCCTGGAGTGTGCTGTTAGTGACTGACCTCCATCTGCTCCCCACTCCAGCCCTCCCCCAGGCTAAACATTCCCAGCTCTCCCAGTCTGCCTTCCTGTGGAAGGTGCTGCAGTCCCTAAACCCCCTCTGCAGCCCTTCTCTTGGCCCTCTCCAGCAGCTCCATTACCCCCTGCTACTGAGGAGCCCAGCACCAGACACAGACGAGTATCTCCACCTCTCTCCACTTGCTGGCAACACTCCTCATTACAGCCAGGGATTCCTTGGCCTGCTTTGCCATGAGAGCACATTTTGGGCTCCTGCTTAACTTGTTTCCCGCCAGATTCTCCCGGCCTTTTTTTCTGCAAAGCTGTTTTCCAGCCAGTTGGCCCCGAAAGGTATTGTTGCATGAGGTTATTTCTCCTGAAGTGCAGAACTTCACATTTTTCTCTGTTGATTAAAGGGAACAGGCCAAAATCAGAGCTTCTGATAACTGGGGTGATGATTCTGCCTTTTGCTTTAGTCCAGCCTCTTAGGACCCTGATTTCCACTATCCCTGGCTACTGCAGTCAAAGGATGTCTGTGATTTCCACATCCCTGACCATTTCTTCCCTGTTTGTACGTATCAGATGCACCACTCATTAATTCCCGGATCACCTGGGTCAGAAAGCTGTTGTCAGTGCAGTTCAGAAACCTAGTTTGCTTCTCATTGCCATGCTGTCTTTCTAGCAGGTGTCAGAGAGAAGTGTCAGGCATTAGAACCAGCAGCTGGGAATATGAGACTTCTTCATGTTGTCTGACAAAGATCTCAGCTACTCCTTTCCTTTTAGGAACGACCTATGTTGATCTGCCCACCAGCTCCCAACACAGCAGCTCTCAGCCCATCACTCATCACAAGGCGGAGCTCCATGCTTTCCAGCTTGTTTCTCACACATAGGACAGCTCCCTCTGGCATTCCCAGCCTGTGGTTCTCCAGGGGCCTGTGTTTGTGTTTTGCAGCAGTCTGCTGCTGTGTCATCTATCCCACCACCTCTCCATTGTTTTAATGAGGTCATAATCCTCTAACTGCACACAGACTCCTAATTATTTCTGTTTTTTTTCTGGACTGTGTGCATTAGTCTACAGGCATTTCAGGGGGCACTCAAGTGTGCTGAGTCCCCAGGAAAAGGATAAGAAATTCCCTCACAAGACTGTGGCACCAGCACTTCTTTATTTTACATCCCTGTGCTTCTGGGTTGGCCTTGCATTTTGATTGCTACGTCCCTTCTTTTCACAGCACCTCAGATCCTTTGCCTGCCTACCCTTCCTCCACTTAGTATCATGAAGGAAAGGATCAGCAAATATTGTCATGCTCTTTTCCAGATAAATTTTAACTAGTTTAACCTTCTGTGAAAATCAGCAGAAAGTACAATTTCTAATAAAGAGCTTATATATAAATTCGGCACACTAAAAGCATTACTTCATTGCTCTTCATTGGCAGAAAGATTCAGGGGCTGGAGCTATTAAATCTTGCTAAAGTTGTTAGTCTTGTTCTCAAATAAATCTTTCAGGAAAACCAAGGTTTTACTCAAAATATATTGCAGTATTTGACTCACCAATACATTTTCAGTCAATTTTCAGACTTAAATTGGATTCACACATTTATTGAGCAAATCTGATTGGTGTAATTTCCTATTAATAAATTAAAAACTTTCATTCTGTATTATTGCTTGAGTTATAGCCCTCCCAAATGCCACTGTGTTTTTTTCTTGTGGTCTCTCATGTTAAGATAAAACTTTTAATGGTGCAGCTTTCCTCCCTAGTGCTATTTCACCTCCTAGTGTTGAAGTTCATTATTGCTGTAATTGTCTTATATTTTTTTTGTATACATTTTGAAATATCTAAATTTGATGAGCTGAAGGCATTTAATTCTAATCAGTAAGCTGGAATTAGTGATTGAAATTCAATAGAAAAAACAATTTGAATCATGAAACAAAAACTCATTTAAAATTACATTTAATATTGGATTTACATGTTTCTTATTGTTTTGTTAAAAGCAAAATTTCAAAAGGTTGACTTTTTCAATGTATGACAAAAAGTCAGATTTACAAGGAAATTAGAATATTCTTGATAATAAATTACAGGAATAATAATAAATTAATATCTTCTCTAGATTAAATATTCATTATCTTAGCAATAATTACTGTAGAGATGTTTAGCATTTTTGCACACAGAAAAGATGTGCTTATCAGAGTTCACATTGGAGTTCATAGTTATAAAATATTATCTGAATATTTGGTGGATTTTTTTTTGGTTGGTTGGTTGGTTGGGGTCTTTTTAAATCTATTTTTTCTTTTCAATAAGAAAGATAAGCTTAATTTAATCTTAACCAGTTTAGAGGCAACATTCCAGTGGCAAGCATTTACTGAAGCAGAAGCTGGAAAGAAGAACAACTAACAAAATACAACTCAAATACCTTTAGAAGCTTGAATGGGAGTTCTCTGTGTGACATATAAATCACCCCCATAATTCAAGCCATGTGACACAGAGGAAGAAGCAGTCCTCTGACACTTTAGTTGCCTTCTACACAACAACATAGCTGTCTTGGTGACTTTGACAATCTGAAGTTAAGCATGTAGTTTCTTTTTACAGTACAAATTTAGCTGTCTTAGAAAGAAATCTGCACAAAGCAACACCAAGATCATGGGCATGTTTAGGCTAGCCAGAAAGAGAGCCCAAGTGGAAGAGCATTTTTACAACCTCGTGGAAGAACATATTTTCTCTTGCCTCATTTTAGGCCTAAATGGATATGTGTGTCACAATTTCAACCACTTCCAGAAGTTATTTACTTGTCAAAATCTTGTCTCATAGAGCACTCAAGAAATTTATCACCTACTTTCTGATACTACCAGTTTCTAATGTAGTAACAGGGATTAAAAGAACTGTTTCAGTGCCTGCTGGAATTTGAAAGTTCATCCACATTCTAAGCAAATATCACTAACTAGCACAATAAGTGAGCATTCTAAGATAGGAACTTCCCTGCTGTATTTAGCATTAAAAGTTATTATATAAGGTGTTCAAAGACACTGATATTCAGTTCTTACTTTCCCTGGTGGTTGCTTTACTTACTGTATTTTTTTCCTTTGACCCAGCAAGCATTTAATTATACTGTGCAAAATAGAGCAACTTCAAAAGAAATTTAAAGTACCTTGCACTTGTACCTTTTGCAATCATTTGATAGCTAACAGTCACTTAAAAAAATTCAAAAAGCAGAGTATGACACAAAACTTAGATTTTTACAAATTGCTCGAGTCCATTAACTGTTGGGTTAATTTATAAAATAAAGAGTAAATTTCATTCACTTCCTGTTCTCTTTTCAGGCAGAAATAGATGTGTGTTCACAATGCAATTTTCAAATGAGTTCTATATGTGAGATAATGGGACATGAAACTCAGATCATAGGAGCCACACATCAGGGAGAAGGCAAATGTCTGGGGTGTACACCTAGCTGCAAAAATGTGGGCACATGAGAAAATCCTGGCCAAAATCTACATGTCCAGAGAACCTAAGAACTAAATAAACAAAACACAAACATCTTTATAAATTACCAATATTTTACTTTCAGAAAGAAACAAATAAACATTTTCACAATTTAAACAGGTTTAGTGCTAATTGCCTGTAAAGTGCCTATTTGGGTGATTAGATATTTTCATGGGTTTGAGCCAACTACTGAAACACAAAGGACATGTAAAGTGATGTTTAAAATAAAGACATGAAAGACTCTAGTCCACATGTATTAGCACTCATTTTCTGTAAATAGAAGTGTTAATTCTGATCTACAGCTCCACGGCAGTATAATTTAATTTGTCACTTGGTTGTAAAATGGTACTCCACACTGAGATTAGATGTTTCTGAACACTGATTGGTACAAATGCAGTAAGACTGAGTAAAAATGATATAGGCTTGGTAGATGGGAAGCATATCTCAGTCTGGGTGAATCGTGGGAGCAGAGTTACTCAGGGCAGCACAAAAAGAGAATCATTATGGTGATGCATTATCTGTGGGTAG
This sequence comes from Cyanistes caeruleus, assembly GCF_971803275.1. NCBI lineage: Eukaryota > Metazoa > Chordata > Aves > Passeriformes > Paridae > Cyanistes > Cyanistes caeruleus. The sequence goes on along the minus strand of NC_141706.1, from coordinate 40,291,501 downwards.
AAAAAATATGACTACAGAGACAATTTTCTCAGCATGCACATGAAGAGCTTAAGGAAGAACAGAAGAATGAAAGCAACTTCTTTTCAAAAAAGTACATAATCAGTTTGGGGTGTCTGTGATTTCATAGTATTGTTTGTTCTTCAGTGGACTAATGATATCTTCAGAATTATATTTAGTTTTAGAAAAATACAGTTACATAATTTTCAGGTAAAACCACAGTTTGGGTTATCCTTATGTTCCAAGACCTAGATAAAATGATAAACAAGGAAAACACTGAAAGGGTACACTTAGATACAATGATTGCTTAACATTATTAGCTGTACCTAATTTTTTTTTCAAATTTTCCTCAGACCTTTATTATTCAAGAATTATAAATGAAACCTAACCACAATAAGATTCAGTTTTAAAACCTAATTTGTGGACTGATTTTCTGGTTTTGATTACTTTGATATGCTCCTTCCCCACAAATGTAACAAGTAGAGATGAAAGCTGAATGATGTGATTCTGGAAAATATTTACTTCTGGAAGCAGACAGTAAAATGGAGATATATTAATAAATTGAATGAATAATTTGATTAAGCAGAAAAAATACTTTTGCATGCACTTTTTGTGATGGCACATGAGACAGACTTTCAGAAACCACTGGAGTAAAAGTACAAGCTTTCTTGAAACATAAAAATGGCTAAGGTCAACCACACAATCCAGAGCTTCAAGACAACCATCTCCCTTTGAAAGCAAGTCTTCATACCAAATATGTAGCTGCTTCTTTTGTGGATAGTAAGAAGCTGGAAAGAGGTATGGGTGTTAAGAGGAACTGGTCTCCAGAAGGAATGAAAAACCAGATGTTTTACAGATTTATGAAAGAAAAAGAGACTGGTAATTTTTAAACTCATGCTCCTTCTTTATTATTTTTATTTACAAATTTTCTTTTAAAATTTTATCTGAGATGAAGGAAAGGTTTTAGCTGACATTAATATGGTTAGTCTTATGGTTATTTTTGGGGGAATAATAAGACTGAGTTTGCAAGGGTTTATACTTTATCTTAGAAATTATATCTTAGAAAGGTGTCAGGTATATTTTCATAGTTTAGACTGCATCAGAATATGACTCAAAGATATATTTGCCACTACTGCCCTGTAGTAAACATTTTAAAGAGGAACAAGTATGTTTTAGTGCCACAATAAAAAGGGATCCTAATAATCATACTTACAGAAAAGTTATTTATCTAAATCACCACCACCCTTTAAAGCTTTACAAATACAATAAAGTCTGAATATTTTTCCCATCATAAACTGGAATCCAAAGCTGAGACCAACTACCATTCCACTAATGACCCTTTTCCTTGGTATTATGGCTATAGGCAGTGAGCATTAAAATGTCCAGCATCTCAAGGTTGACACATCAGGTATCAGACATCTCCTTGTGTTGAAACAATTTGTGTAAAAGTCTTTATTTAGAATAAGACAGATGTACTGTGCATAGTTTAAACTTAATACTCTCTTATTATGCTGAGAAGATTTTGCATGTGGTTGTACAATATTTTCCAAAACATTTCTTTTGTCACATATACTCCTATCATAAGCAAATGTCTGTTGTGCACAGTAGTTGAAACATCAAACTGAAAGCTGATACATATAGTTACAGCCAGCAAATGTAAAGTCTCTCTCGGAATGAAACTGTTATGTTGAATGCAAAATAATCTAAATTGAAAAATAAAATGGAGAGTGAAAAGGAGAGTGGGAAGCTTATAAGAAGCACACCCTTGGGAACAGAATATCAGAGAGATGATATAGGCTTATGATTTTCATTAAAAGATAAATCTGATGCAGGTCTTGGAACAAAAAGACGTCATCAGAAAAGCAAAGGAGACTGATAAATCCTTGCCCTAATCTGCTTCCTGGAAACATGCAAGAAATGAATGACAATAGGAGTGGAGTAATGGAAATAGGATTGAATGTACCAGTACAGTATCCTCAGTGGTGCACATTTAAGAGTTAAACCAATAATTTGTCATTAACTGGAAGATCATCAGCCAGAAGCGAATGAAAAAGAAGTTAGCCATGTAAGTGGATCAGAAGATGTCACGAAAAGAAACGAGTTGAGAGAAAGGTAAGTGTCATTCTAGAATGTGCAGGAGATATGCTTCCAGAAATATTAGTATCACTGCACATCACTGCTCTGGAACACAGTAACTACTCATATTAAAATGAACAAAACTTAAATCTGCGTGGGTAAAGGTGAGTGCTACTGCAAAGGAGTAGAAAGTCTTAAGAGAAGGATGTTAATTATAAATACAGAAGTAAGTTAAACAGAAAGGGGGAAGAGATAAAAAATATTGAAATAAAAAATATTGGAATAAAAAATAAAGGATTTCAAACTGCTCATGAATATACTGAATCCTACCACTGAAATGCTTTCACCTGTCAGTGTGGTATTTGAATGGTATTTCATTGCAGCTAGCAGAGACAACACCCAGCTATAAGATGGTTGTTATTTCAGTCAAGACCAGTAAAAGTGATTGGGGAGACTCAGTCCTATTCAAAGTTATCCATTTCTTCAACCTTAAGACAAAATAGCATTCTAATTCAGTTTTGAATAGATTTCTGTCTCGTGTCTCTTAGCAAAGATCCTGATCAGCACACAGCCTTCATTGCTTTGAACACCTCTTTTCAGAAAATCCTTCTCTTTTTTAGGCCAGAATATTTACACACTCCTTGCTAAGCTTCTTTTGAAATTACTTCCACCATCTGATTTCAGTAGCTTAATGTGCTGAGATAACAAACTTGGGTCAGCATGGTCTTCTGAAACATCAAGTATATTTATGATGCTGGGGAAAGTTATTGATCAAGTGAGGCAAATCAAAAGGAACAGTGGAAACTTTGCAGGTTCCTATGTAACTCAGAGAGCTGAGTATTCAAATACCAAAATAAGCATCCAAACTTATACTACCATGATTATAACTGCCTACCAGAAGTGCAACACTTATACAAAGCATCCAGTAGTAGAATTTCTGTAGCAAGCATCCAGGAGTAGAAACATTTCTAAACCAGAAATATCACAGTTAAAAAAGATCTACAAATCCACAAGATCGTATTTTTTGCAAAAAATTTGCACTTAACCATGCAGGTACTGAAAAGACAAACAAAGAGTAATGTATTTCTATTAGTTTCACTTTTTAATTATGCATTTCTGACTTTTTAGCATCTCATTTAAGAAGCACATTTATAATTGATAGGAAAAGTTTGACTATTTTCCTGTGCTATCATATACTTTAAAATAATTGAGCCTAGAGGTGCAGAAGGCAGCTGCATTCTTTCTAATTGGGTTCATCTGAACTTTTTACAATCTACTCTGAGAAAATTTAATTGATAATTAACAGCACTTCAGTTCATCTACTCGTGAGGCTTTAAAAATACATGAAAAGCTGACAACTCATTGACTGAATGAAAAACAGTGTACACAATTAAATAAAAAGAAAATCTTGATTGCCTAAATCAAAGCTTACTGTGTTAGGCAGATGAATGAAATCTGTTACATAAAGACTTCTTTTAATGTTCAAATTGGTTTTTAAATAGCAAATATATTAACTATCAAAATATTCAGTGCCCCACCACGTTTCCCTCCCAGAGACCAAAGGGGATGTGGCCATCCATTACAGGAGGTCAGAGGCATTTTTTTCTGTGAATCACAGCTTTCAGCTGCTGACTTCTGGCACTAGGAAATGATAAATGTTGTAACATTTTACCACACAAAGTCCAGACAGAGATTATTCAAGAAACGTGCCCTTTTTTACCAGATTCACTGAATTGGAGATATCCCAATATACTTTGCATCTAAGAAGCTAGTGGATTTATTCCAATGTTGATGATAAGACATGCATCTCTTGCCTATCTCCTGAAGTTAACAAGTCTCTGTACAGCCCCAAAAGACAGTTTTAACGACATTTCATCTCTATTTCCTATCTAGATAATCTGAGATACAAAAAAAAACTGCAACACACTTTCTGCAGTCAGTATCTGAACTGGAACTAGCAATAAAATTATTTTTAGGTTAAATTTTAGACACAAGTCTATGTGTTTTCTTTATGCACAAAAAGGAGAGAAGCACATAATAACATGGAATATGTAAGGGAAATGCAATATATATCAGGGTGTGTGTGTGTGTATATATATATATATATATGTGTGTGTGTGTGTGTATGTATGTACATATATATATATATATATATATATATATATATATGAAACAATTTGAAATTCAAGTAAATATACGTGCTCCCCAGGTTCATCTACAGGGAAGATCATGATAATTTTATATAACCATGCCCCACTCTTATGAAGCTTTTTCAAGACATTTACTTTTCTCTCACCATAATAAATAAACTCTAACATTGGAAGGATATTGGGAAGAGACAGTGGCTGAATGAAAAATCCCAGCCAACCACAGATGGGATAAAATAATAAACATAGGTGTATGCTTGACAGAAGTTTAACAATTTTTACTTCAGTAGGAAAAGATTCAACACAAGAATTCCCAAAGAACACCTTTGAATGCCATGGGACAATCATATAAATAAGGAAGCCACAAATCCTGTGGTTCCCATTTTTCTGTTAAAAGTAAGTAAATAATATATCCTGAACAAATAAGTAAACTTGTTCATTCAACTGGAGTTGTCAATTCTTCTCTGACTCTTAGTGCAACTCTAGATTTTTGGAAATTGAGGTGGGGTGTTTGGGAGAGACACGAGCTTAGCAGGATTATCAGCCTGTCAAAAAATAAACATTTGTGTGGTGGATCCCTGTTGCAAATTGCATGAGCAAGCAATGTCACAGTCATGAGCAGCTTAAACAGGTCATGAATAGGCAAACAAATCAGAAAATATCTTCTCCTTTCTTCCTTTCTTAGTATAATTCCACTATACATATTTTTAGACTTGGGAAAATGCAAATCAGTTGTAAGTGCAAAGAGTTTACAAAAAAGGATGATGGACCAGTGGCTTACACAGGAAAAAAATTACATATATCATACTTTAAAATTCTAGTGCTTTCTTTTTTTTTCTTTTTTTTTTTTCTTTTTTTTCTCCTGGAAGGCAGTTACAGAAAAATGTAACAGTTACTAATGGAGAAAAAAAAAAATAAAACTTCACCTGAATTACACAAGGACTTCAAGGCTACACCTACACATAAATCTCACAAGCAGCATACTGTGACTTCTAAGGATATCTGGCATAAAGATTCAGTGTGGGCAACTCCTTTAGTGTGAGACTCTGGTCCCAAGTCTTAAGTCAATATGGAAATGTTTGTCCTGAATCATCAGGGCTTGTGGCTGCAAATGCCTCCTGTGCTCCCAAAGAACCAAACAATATGCTGAGGACAATAAAAGAATGCAAGAGACTTAGAACAGGCTCTAGATTCCTTTTGTATTTTCACAAGAGCTAATGAGTTGTGGGTCAGAACTTTACCACGTGAGAAGGCTGAATATATAACTTTAAATGAAGGCTTAGGAGCACTGATAGTCCTGAAAAAAACAGTGGACTATTGAACAGTGACAGGAGATACAAGTATTCTTGCAAACTATTTGCAGAGCAATTTCAGTGTCTGGCTATTGTTAGTAATTATTTTTACTGGGATTGGAAAAAAAAAATCATATAAGGGATTAAGTATATGAGGATTAACTCAGTAATGCCTTTGGTTCTTATTTTCAAGTTTTATGCTTCTGTGAAACTGTGAAAAGAAGGAAAATATGCTTCTACTATAACTCATTCAAACTCTCTTTAGAACAGGAACAGTTTTTATTTGCTGTGTTCTTTTCCCTTAATTCAGGGAGATGATTTGGGTGAGAAGAAGATTAATTCGACTTCTTCTGCTGTTTATTTAACTTATCAATGTTCCTTGCCAGAGGAAACAAAGCTACTTGAGATACCTAGAGGAAAATCTGAGGTTTTTAGAAGACTCGAGGCAAATTACTTATTCATCTTAACCAAATTTCAGTGGCGTGTTAGTAGTGAAGAGGTTTTTTGTCTCAAAATCTCTTACAGAAGTATATGCATATGCACATCTCTCTGTTATGGATATATGCAAGAATAAAAATTTAGAGAAATTTAAAATTAGGATTAAGGACAAAAGCAGTCTCTGTATCTCTCAGCAAAACAGATTGCAACTCTTTAGCAGAATAACACAATGTTTGAAACTAACAGTTCTTTCTAAAGAAGTGCAAATATTATTCTCTCTGATTATAGACATTGTAGCTGAGTAGGGATAAGAGATGTTGTAAATCCATTAGTGAAGCGCTGCTTGCCTTCATTTCAGTTTAATATTTCTTAAAGCTATAAAACTGTATTATGTTAATGTAATGTACAGTCCAAGTGATAAAGGCAGCTAATGTGATTACTACTCACTGTGCTATAAACCTTTCAGCAAAGCTGCAGACAAATTGCTATTCAAGTGTTTCTCATGATGACAGTGTTATACAGAGCAGGTCACACGTTGAAATCATCATCTGTCTGTTAGGAGGTTTTTACATGCTAGAATGCTTATGCAGATCCTGGACCTGACCTTCAATGCAGGACCTCACCTATTTGGTGGCAAGAAAGGCCTAGTGGTTCAGAGGTCTTTTTTTAAACTATGTATGCAAAGGACAAACTTAGTGTGATGTCACTATTGTGATTATTCACTTGACGAAAAATCATCACACATCAGATCACAGAAATTTCAGTTTTGCTGTTATTAGCTCTCTCCTCTTCATCTTGCTCTCAAAATAAGCAGAAGTTTACTGACAGTGATGAATCTTCCTCAGTTTTCTTGTGATCATGTAACAGCCATTCTTTTCAGTTATTCACCTTATACATTTTGAAGTGAAAATTTTACCTTGCTGTGTAAGCTTACATTATAATTTTATTGGGAAATTCACAATAAAATTCTTGTTTCCAAGCAGAAGCATTAAGTTGAGAATAGTTAGAACAAAAGTCTGAATCTGTGGCCAAGGCATTAACTATTTCACTGAAGTTTGTAATTCAAAGATGGATCTTTTCCAGTAGGGCAGATTTGTACATTTCCTTCCAGGAAATTTGAGCTAGATAAAAATAGACAGAAAAATTACATTCAGAAGACAAATAGCCAAACAGTCCTTCATCTGACATGGCCTTTCCCTGTCATACATCTGTTGCAATATTTAGTGCAGTCACTGACCGTATGTGTCTACCCATGGCTATTATTTTTTCTTTCAAGCGCTTCTGAAAGAAGAAACAATTTTTTGTATTCAAAAACATGGCCATGCATTAGCACTGACTTCCCTTTTGCTTACTTCTAAATGTCTGTACTTTGATGTTTAGAAGTAGCTCATTCTACATGAGAGTACTGGCAGAACAGGACGGCAAATTACTGCACAGGTTTGTACCCAGCCTCACACTGTTCTCCAGAAAGGAATCCATGCTGGGAGACATTCATCCATTTTCCTGAAGCCAGTAATCTAAACTGCCAAAAGCAGTAACTGAGGATGAATAAACTGCTTAAAGAATGATGACAAAGTACAGAAGGAATCAGGTTTGTCCAGCCCAGGGAAGGGAAGGTGCCAGGTGGCACATAACATCCTGGTGATATGTGTGAGGTGGTTATCTCAAAACCTGGCTCAGTCTCTTCACATCAGTTTATGGCAGGAGCACGTGTAGATTTAAGGGAATTATTTCTTCATCAGGACTGTCAAGCAGTGTAGCAGATTGCCCATAGCAGTTGTGAAGTGTCTAGTCTTGAAGGTTTTCAAGACGTGATGTTTCAAGTGCTGAGAAACTTTGTCCAACCCTGTGCATGCTTTAACTTTGGCAGCACCTACTTAAGGTCCCTCCCAGGTTGTCTTATTCTGCGTTATTCTGATTCTATTTTTCAGTGGGTCGAAATATTATCTAGTACTGCCATGTCAGAGAATAGCAGGGAGGTGGCAATGATAAAAAATTAGAGGGAAATAAATAGAGATCTATGAACAATTTATTAGGAAACCAATTCTCCAGACATTTAAATTGTTAGAAACTTCCATGTTGCTATCCTCTTTTAGGCAAAGGTACCTTGGCTAAGAATTTAGCCTCCAAATAACCTCCCAATACTTCCCAAATCCTTACATCAAGGGGCTTAACTATGGCTTCATATCTAATGTCATACAACCTAGCAGCATATTAAAGTTTAAAGGGTAAAGTATTCCAGTATCCTTCTAATGATGATTAATTCCTTTTGTAGTAATTTGAGTAACATTAAACAGAATTAATTCATTTAGCATGAATCTGGATAGACATTTAATTTCTGCTGCATTTTCAGGAGGAACTATTTAAATAAATAATTGTACAAAAATGAATAGCAGAGAGAAAGGAACTGAAAGTTTCCATGCCAGACATAAATCATAAAATAAATAACGTAAGTCCATGAGTATATACTTTTTCACCTTTAATGAGTCATAGTCACTTTATGTACATATGGTATAGGAAATAAATAGTCCTGTGCCATGGGGAAGATACAACATGAAGTCAGTTTATATCTTGACACATTTGGTTATATTATTTCAGCAGTGACCATCAGCAAGAACTTCAACAAACATCTCAAAAAAGCTTATTGAATCAGCCTTTTATTTCTTTAAATGAAGAGTTACCATTTTTCCACAATCATGCAGCAACAGTTATGTAAGAAAATCTTACATAAAAGAAAAAAGTATTAAAAAAAAAAAGGTTTTTATAGCCTTTAATGATAGAGTTCTTCAGTCAGAGTTCTTCATTTCTATTCAATTTTTAGGAATTGCTGCCTTCTTTGTCCATATTTCTTTCCCCACACAGACTTTGTGAGATCACCTAAGGCTGACCAGCTTCTGAGATTCTGTAGCTGTTTACTTCCAGGCAAAAGCACCTTATTTTTAAAGTAGACCCTCCTGAGGTAACTTGGACTACTTTTTAAACTGATAGCTGGAGCAGTAAAGTTATGAGACTCAAACGTTTGTAAACCACATCCTGATGTGGATGTTTAATATTACCTGGGGGTCAATGACTCAGCCACAGATTAACCAGCTCCCTAAAGTTTCAAACTACAGCTCCAGAAAGTTTATGCCAAAAACTCAGATTTTACCAAATGCTGAGTTCTTTATCTGTGGATTTATCTATGAGATCATTATTGTGCAGAAGCAGACTCACATCTGTAACGGGAATAAATTATTAGGAAATCTAGTCCCTAAAACTAATGATAAAGAATAAAATGTATTTTGATATGGAATTTTTTACCTTGCAAAAAATATAAAATGAGTGGATTTACCTCACCTAGTTACAAGTGACTTATGATCAAATTCCATATCTTCCCTAGAAATGATAAGCAACAGATAACATGTAGGATACATTTTTCCCTCTACTGACAAAAAGACAAAAATATTTCATGTGCACTAACTTTTTAACTTCACATGGATTATTATTCAATAATTGCTACCATGTTAGGGATTTCCAAATTTTCATCCTAATCATATTTTAAGATTTATTCTCTTAATACTGTAAGAATTTAAAGTGTATTCAATTTTTTATTTTTTTTTCCTTCAGCTATGGAGGACCATCCATATCATCCATATTCTGGATGCTGTAAATTCTTTCAATAAATTCAGGGCTAAGAAAACAGCAGTCAGATTAAGACTTATCATGAGGCATATATTGTATCTATGTTTCTGTAGTTTTTAACATAGGAAAGTTTAAAAAACTCAAATATTGTGACAACCTTCTGGATGTAAAAAGAAGTTTTGTAATTCATGACAGCTTCTAACAAGTCACTCCAAATCTGTGCAGATTTGGAAGTGTAACATTTACATTGTTGAACCCTTCATCGTACTGCATGTATCAATTTCTTAGACCTAGCTTTCAGTGTGATGGGTTGAAAGCTTAAAGATGTCATGAGTTCAGTTTTGCATGTGTTTAGACAAAAAAAAATCATATGGGTTTTAAGAAAATTAAATATCACTTTGAATTTAAGGGGACAAAATCTCACATTTTAGTGAACAAAAATGGAGAAATTTTTTTTAATGAACTGTGAACAGAAAGCTTGACCTTCTCTATGAAGCACATACCTTAGGAGAGACAAAAGCTGTGTAATACAATGCATTTTATTGCATATATTTTAGTGCTGATTTTTTTTTTTTTATATTCAGAATACTGAATAGTAAAAAAAAAAAATCCCAATGCACTTTAATTCCTGTTCTTTCTGGTGACAGAAGGATCTGTTTAATATACTGTGGAAAGAGAATAGAATTAGCACCTGGTTTACCTGGGAAAAAAGCTTAGTGTGCAGGTAAATCCTTGAAGCATATGCTACCCACAAATGATAACAAGAAACTGGCAATGTTCATTACTGATACACCCAACTCCTTATCAGCACATCTTGTAGTTTACTCTCTCATGCAGTGGACAAATCTTAAAAAATCTGATAATGGCTGATTTCAGACATGGTTACCAGAGTCCTGTAAATAATCTTAGTGGGATGTGAGGGGGAAGGAAAGGGAAATTAAGACTCTGAAGGGCAGTTTCTCAGATGGCAGCTTGCAATGACAGTTTGACAGACTTTAGGGTGTTGTCGAAGAATTATATGCAATAACTATATGAATTGCTCACTTTCCTCCGAGGATTACAAATTTTTAAAAGTGTCCTAATTACAAAGATGTCGGAAGCATTACTAGGTAGAAAAATATAAAATTCTATTTTATGTCCCTTGCAACTCATTTGCATAATGTAATCTGGAGGGTTATGTTTGTCAGTGCTGGGAAGAGAGTTTAAACAAATGTTCAACATACATACACCATCCTCAGCTAAAGGTCATGGTCTTAGCAGGCAGCTAAAAAATAAACAAAGGCCAGCATGCCTGCATTCTTCCTGCATTATATTGACAGCAAATAATAGCTCCCTGACAGAATATCTGTCAACCTGGAAACATTTACTGAGCATTTTGTTCTGGCTGATACAGACTGTTCAAGTAAGTCATTATACTGGGAGGCAGCTACTGCCATTTCAAAAAGTATCTTGAGACTACAGCAATTTCATATCACTGTAATTCAACAGCAACTGACTACTAACTAGCTAAGTGCCACAGACTCCATCCAGTATGACTGTTTCCATGGTAATTGGATACCCGGGCATTTTATCGAAACCTGTTTGCCAGACATCACTAAGGAATAGGAAGGAAATCCTCAGACTTTCCCTTTCTACAAACTGACTGGTAGGCACACTGAATAACTAATTTTCATTATTTCCAGTTTCATATTATACAGCTCTGACTATTCACATCACAAAAGTGCATTGATAACTTGTATTCTGACTCCCTTTGTTCCTTTCATCCAGAGATATTCTAAGCTAAATCCCTCACCTCCTTGTGCTGACCTACACCAGTAAAAAATACCTGTTTGACTCAAAACAAGCAGGGTCTCATACAGGGAGTTATTCCACCTCTGATTCATAATTTAATGAAGAATTTAAAATCCAGTGTCTTCCCACAAAAAGGCTTATTTAAAATCTGTGTTATCTTTTGTCAACTCACCCTGATTTCTGGGTGTAAAACAATTTTTGTCTATGAGAGCAAAATAAGACATTGTCACATTGAAGATGAAACAGGGAACAGAACAAGGGAAGGAAGAAATGAACTGTCCACTGTCATTGATAAACTGATAACAAGTGTTAGGGCAATTATTTTCTGTGCCTGTTCTTACCTAACCTTTTTTCTAAATGATATGCTTATGTGCCAGTAAGCAAAAATCAGGTCCTGCTCTTAATCTTATATTCCATCTGCTTCTGGAATTACTGCTAAAGGCAGGTGGCAAATGAGTTCTTTCTAATTTTCCAATCTTCTCCATGGGACGAATTCTGCTTGCTTGTTCAGGCTGAGTAGTTCTTTACCAGCCCTTGGGATAGAGTAAGGAACAGCTCAAACTGAGTACATGTGACAGAACCTGCATCAGTATGAAATGAGGGCACATATGGTTTAATGTTACATGTGTGATGTGCACAATTTATTATGAGACAATGATTCCTGAGTTGGAAGGTTTCAGGACAATAAACCAAGGCATGACATAAAGGCATTTACTTTACGACTACTCTTTTTAGTGACATGTTTACATACAGTTGTTTCTGCACCGGTTAATTCAATTGTTTGCTGCTGAATATAATTCTTAGAAAGAATTTCACGAAAGAACAATTTCTTTTATCACAGTGTCAGGTTCTAACCAAGGAAAGAAGTGACCAGTAACCACATAAAAAACTGACAAGTCAGGGCCTATATCCATCAATCTAATTTGTGAGTTCCAAGATTTTATTGTCATTTCAAAGAAAATCAAAATGCGGTGTATATCTGTTAAATTCTTGCATCTTCAGATACACATTAATACATATACATTGGTATAACATTGGTGTATATATATATATATATTCATGCATATAACCATGATGTAATTGCATATAAATTCTCTGGCAGAAAGGAGAGAAATGATTTTCTAGAAACTTATTTGACATCATAATAATTTATTGATCTCTCTGCCTTATTGGGGGCTGATAATAGAATAGCCCAAGGGGAAGGATCCATGCCAGAATCCTGGATCAAAGGGTTTACCTCTTTGCTCACATAGGTGCTGAATCCATGGCTTATTTCCAAGTGAAAATGCCTGCAGCAACATTTGCTAATTACAGGTTGTGTTCTACTGTTTCCAAACAGGGTGAAAGTGACAGAAGTTTAACTGTAAATAATTACACACTTGAGTAAGTATGTGATTAGCCCTATTTGTTGTGGTTGGGACTGGAGTGACAGGACAAGAACAGAGTGATTGCATTATTTACAGCTTAATTGTAGACAAGTAATTACTTACGTAAGCTGGTGCTGTGGGGTCAGGGAATACATGCCTGAGAACATCTAGGGGTTGAAAGGAAACTTCAGAAAGTGAGTTTTCAAATGATGTAGCAGACTTGCAAATTCTATGCATTTATCTAATTATGGAGGGAGGTCCTTGAATTAAATGCTTTGGAAAGTTAAATGTCTTGTTCTCTTGAAACCAAGGATTAGATATAATATTTTAACAGTGCTTCCAGCCTAATAAATCACAAATGCCACCTAGTGGCTTTTGCTACCTAGTGACTCATTGCATTCCCGAAAAAAAAAAAGGTAAAACCCCCCTTCTAAACCCCATGTTATTTCCATGAATGTGCATATGGTTGATGAGATTATCTGTGAACACATTTTTTCCACCGAGTTCCCAGCCACATTTTATTTGCATTGGATCAGTTTGTGAAAATCTTACTCATATTGGCAAGAAGCAGAGAATAATCCCATTAAAATGTAGTTAAACTCCCTGCTTTGGAACTATATTTTAACTATATGTTCTCCTTGCCAAGTAAAAGAAGGTTCTGATTTACAAAAGATGTTAAATCAGTAATAAGGTTAGCTAAGTTAGTTAAATTAACTAAACATGTCTGTAAATTACTGTAATTCTAAGTCTGTCCATCCAGCTAGATAAACACTTCATTTTCTACTTGTGTGCTCCTTTTCCAAAAGGAGAAAGAGGGAAAGAGGGAAAGAGGGAAAGAGGGAAAGAGGGAGAGAGAGAGAAAGAGAGAAAGAGAGAGAATGAAAGAGAGAGAGAAAGAGAGAAAGAAAGAGAGAGAGAGAGAAAGAGAGAGAGGAAGAGAGAGAGAAAGAGAGAAAGAGAGAAAGAGAGAAAGAGAGAGAAAGAGAGAGAGAGAGAGAAAGAGAGAGAGAGAGAAAGAGAGAGAGAGAGAGAAAGAGAGAGAGAGAGAAAGAGAGAGAGAAAGAGAGAAAGAGAGAAAGAGAGAGAGAAAGAGAGAGAGAAAGAGAGAGAGAAAGGGAGAAAGAGAGAAAGGGAGAAAGAGAGAAAGAGAGAAAGAGAGAAAGAAAGAAAGAAAGAGAGAAAGAAAGAGCGAAAGAAAGAGAGAAAGAAAGAGAGAAAGAGAGAAAGAAAGAGAGAAAGAAAGAGAGAAAGAAAGAGAGAAAGAGAGAAAGAAAGAGAGAAAGAAAGAGAGAAAGAAAGAGAGAAAGAAAGAGAGAAAGAGAGAAAGAGAGAAAGAGAGAAAGAGAGAAAGAGAGAAAGAGAGAAAGAAAGAAAGAAAGAAAGAAAGAAAGAAAGAAAGAAAGAAAGAAAGAAAGAAAGAAAGAAAGAAAGAAAGAAAGAAAGAAAGAAAGAAAGAAAGAAAGAAAGAAAGAAAGAAAGAAAGAAAGAAAGAAAGAAAGAAAAAGAAAGAAAGAAAGAAAGAAAGAAAGAAAGAAAGAAAGAAAGAAAGAAAGAGAGAAAGAAAGAAAGAAAGAAAGAGCCAAGCTGATTATTTTGAAGGATAATAATTTCAGTATAATAAATAATAATAAATTCAGTATAATACCTGAGCCATCTATATGTTGTTAGATTCATTTAAAAATCATTAAAGGAAACTTACAGGATCAGAACAAAAAAATTGTTAGCAATAATTATGGTACCCTATGAGTTGCTAAGTTTTTATGTTTCTACATCTTTGCAAACAACACTATGTGGCATTTATGATGGATATTCACATGTGAAAAATATTTTTCACATCTTAACTATTTTTTTCTGAGACAGCAAGGGTTTGAAAATCCCAGAAACGTTAGAAACTGAGTCTTGTAATGAATGCAAAAAACATTTTTAAAAAGCCTGTTATTTATAGCCCAATTCAGCAAAAAAGTTTAAATTGAAACATCAAAGTTTTGAAATTTGCCATGGTTATTTTGACACAACAACTAGAAAAAAAAATTTTAGTGAGTTGAAACTTTTGAATAACCAACCTGCTTTGACAAAGTGTGATTAAAGTACAATTGTCAAAAATTGTCAAAGCTTGGGTAGGAGTGTTGAATCAAACAGACTTTTTTTTTTTCCCTCTACTTGGAGATATGTACAGTCCCTTGATTTCAGAACAGGAAAATGATGCCAACAATAAGTTGCAATTAAGTGATATGCATAGACAGATGCATGAGTGATTAATGTTGTAAAACATTCAGTGATATATTTTTAGGTAATTATTTCTAGGGAAGCTTAGAGTTATGCACATGGCATATGAAAGTTCAGTGGTGCCTAAATGCTCAAGGTGTTTTGCCTATCAATATTGAGCTGAATTCACTCAGAGTTGTTCTTTCTGAAATATTAATTTATGATGGATGTCAAATTTGTTTCTACTTCAGACTGATTACTACAAACACCTATTTGTACAAATTTTCTATAGAATAGTCACATTTCTTCATAGCATGACAATTTTTATATGCCTCAATCCTCACATGCTTTTGGTGTATGTTTATCTTCAAGCAGGAGAGTAATTTCATCAAATTGATTTCACTGGATTAAGTCCAGTTGTTGCAGAGTTTTTAATATAATTATTTTTATTATATATTATTATATTTTTCAGTGGGATGAAAAGTAAGCAGAGGTGCAGGAAATATAAGTATGTTCCTCTCCAGAGGTCGTATAACAACTCAGTGAGAGAACAAAGTGCAAAATGTCACCTTTGATTTTGATTATTTTCTTTGTAAATGCTACTGTGCTTTTTTTTTAAAGAAAAATGTCTGTAGTTATTGAATGGGATAACTAATGCTATGCTAGTAAGGGTGTTTATTTTTCTAAATACTCAAAGCTCAAAATACATTCAAATGTCTCAGTTCTATCCCTGCTTTTATTGTGACATGAAAAAAAACGCCCACAAAGTATTCCAAAGCCTTGCTTAAGTCATAAATCTTTTTAAAATTTAGAGCTATAACTTTTTGGATCTAAAAAATTCCTCATTGGTATATTTGCTTTTATGTTCCTTTAATTTTGGTATTCTTGTGGAAACTGCACAGTCCTGTATAACTGATCACTGAATAGAAAGAAATTACCATTCAGAATAAATGCTAAATTGTTACCAAGTGTTATAGCATAGCCTGTCCTGTAATCATGTTCTTTGAAGTTCCTTAAAATAACATATTATATAAGAAACCTCTAATTGTGCTTTAAAATTGAATCTGAGGTAATATAATGCAATTTGTAAAGTGTGAATTGTTTTACAGATTGCCTATATATCTTTGCAGAAAGAAAAAAATTAAAAAATTTTGGTTACATAATTTAGAAAACAAAACCAGTTTTTCTGGGTGGAGACAATTACTTGTTGTAGGATAAGGGAACATATTAAGATTCCAAGGCTGCAGTGAGTTATTATTGACACTATTAATAACAATAATTGGAATCTTTGACATTTTTCTTGACCTACTCTTGCTTACTCATGTTTTTTCTTGCTTCTCCCGCTTGTTTTACCTCATTTATTGAAATTCGTCATGGAAAGTAAGACGAATCGGATAATAAATCTTTCATGATATTAATTTTGATTTTCACTTATTTCTTCCTTTCTGCATTATCATCTGGACTTTTTAAGAAATATATATACATATATATTTTTATATATATATATATATACCATATACAGACACTAATATATATATACACCAAATATATATACACCTATATAGATATCTAATAGATTCACTAATATATATATACCTAATAGATATACTAATATATATATTCCTAATATATATATACATATATATATATATACACCTGACTAAGATGTTTAAAATGTTTAGTAGTATCTAACCTAATAGTGGGTCCTTTTGTTGGATTTTTCATGTAATCCAATGCAACCTTAGTGAAAGTCAACAGAATGGGTTCTGTGTCATAAATCCACATTGACCACACAGTCTAGGATCACAATCAGTAGCAGTCACCTGCCCAGAGCACACCGTATTTTCCAGCTATCCAGCAAGTTTAAATTTCTGTATGGTGAGAAGGAGTGCATGACTGCATTTCTCTTTAAAATGGCACATCAAGGACTGCATCTCAATTGTCTTTCAGACATGGAAGCAGGTCATAGGCCTCTATGATAGAGACAAGTAGGTGTTGGGAGCTCTTAAGGCCCAGGCTACTTAGTACTTATGCCACAGCTCCTGAATCCCTGTTACTTTGTTTATATTGTGTCTCCTTAATGTCCAGTACAGTCTTCAGGGAATCTGCTTTGTTTCTATTCACACACAGTAGAGAGAAGGAATAGGCCATGAGATTGCTGGAAATTAAAACAGGAAGATGCTGTGGAAGTGGTGGACTGGAAGACAGACAACAGTGGCTGAATGACTTCTAAAAGCATTGCAAGAAGACACAGGATAGGGCCAACCTCTAACCCAGATGCTGGACACAGCTTCTAGCTTTGGGTGGAACAATAGCCTGAAACCAACAAAAGAGCTTTTAAGGCAAGTGGTTGGTATATTTTTTATTGAGGGAGATATTACGCATGCCCCTATATGTTGTATTATTGATATAATACATATATAATCTTACTTTTAGAAGATATCTGAGTTCTGAAGATGTTTATAATGTTCCTAAAAACATGCAGTGAAACAAAGCAATTCTTCACTCATTTATTATTTGTAGTTTGAAAACAGATCTAATCACTGGTTTAATCAGTTAATGATGTTAAATGAATTTAAATCTTATGGGCAATCAAACCACAAATTGTCCAAATACATGTTCTATGAAGGACTTTGGCCTCAAATCAAAATAAATTTTTCAATCTAATAAGCAAATTTCATAAGAAAAATATGACTGCCTTCTAATTTTTTGTTTTATCAATTCCCTTTCCTTAACTCACAGCATCATGGACTCATAGAATATCTCTTGTTGGAAGGGACCACATGACTAAGAGCATCCTCCAGATGCTTCTTGAACTCTTACAGGATTTGTGCCATGACCCCTTCCCTGGGGAGCCTGTCCCTTGTGGAGCCAGTGACTGACCATTCTCTCAGTGAAGAGCCTTTTACTAACATTTAATCTGAACTTCTACTGACACAACTTCATTCTACTTCCTTGTGTCCTATCATTGGTCTCCAGAGAGAGGAGATAAACATCACCTCCACTGCTGCCCACCTTGAGGAAGTTGTAGACTGTGATGAAGTCACCCCTCAGCCTTCTTTTCTCCAAGCTCAGCAAACCAAGTGACCTCAGCCACCCCTTGAAAGTCTTGCCTTTGAGACCTTTCACCATCTTGGTTGCTCTTTTCTGTATATATTGATTGATTGATTGATTGATTGGTTGATTCATTCATTCATTCTGTACACATTTGATTTTCTTCTTATTTTGAGGCACCCAAAACTGCCCCCAGCACTTGAGGTGGTGCCACATCAGAGCAGAGCAGATGAGAACAATCCCCTCCCTTGCCTGGCTGGTGATGCAGTGCCTGATGCAACCCAGGACAGGGCTGGCCATGCTGGCCACCAGGGCACTGCTGGCTCATATTAAATTTATCACCAAATCAAACCCATAGACCAATTTCTGCAGGGCTGCTCTCCAGCCTTTTATTCTCTAGTTTGTATGTACAACCTGGATTATCCCATCCCATGGTGCCTGCTCATGCTAAATTTCATACTGTTGATGATATCCAGATGTCTCTTTAGGGCTCCTCTGCTCTCAAGGATATCCACTCCTCTGTCCACTGTATCACTGTCAAACTCATTCAAGTGATTTCGCCAGAAAAAGAGTTTTCATACGTGAGTAACGAAAATTTAGTGAGAAGTCAAGAAATAGTAATGAAGTCTGCTTAAATACATATGATGCCTCTTATTATTAATTATGTTGATTATTACTATGACTAGGAAATAAAAAGTAACTCCGGGTTTGCCTGGCAGTCATGGAGTAGTGGTACCTTGAAGAAATGCAGCATAAACAAGCAGAGTCCACAAGAATAGAGACAATCAAGCCAACTGAATTGTGCTATCAGCAAATGTCTTTCCAGGTCTTTGGTGGAGGTAGGAGCCCAGGTAGGGGACAAATAGGTTAATTAAGTAGAAAGGAATGAAATTTGTGAGTAAGCAGCAGAGAGACAAAGGGAAAGAAACAGATAAAGTGAGAAAGAGAGACTCAAAGTATGCTTTAGGATTTTCCTTTCATTAGGTCAGACATTTCTCTTTGATGGATATTATGCAGATCATAATTAATTCATGACACAATTGAAGCTGACTTGTTAGCTTAAGCCTAGAATTTAGAGTTATTCACTGCTTAAAAAACACAGAAAAAAATACTACTTAATTGCTCCTGCAATTAATTAGTCCACTTATCATTGAGACAAAGATGACAGTTTGCATTTCCTATCAAAAGAGAATAAAACACCCTCAAACAGTCAGAAAATGATTAACCATCACTTTTAGGTGGTATCCCGTACCACCATGTGTTTTGGCATTCTTGTGAGAAATGCACTTAAAACCCTCCACTCACCTCTTTTGTACCTCTTTTGCCACATGAGAATATGCATGTTTTTACATTTAAAACTTATATTTGATTCTTCCTAATTTGTGGCACAGCCCATTAATTTTGAAATAATATGTTCTTTATATTCAATTAATCTATTTGAGTTGAAGTCTTGGTATCATTTATCTCTCTTTTTTTTTTTTTTTTTTTTTTTTTGTCTGTTGACACAAATATCTATATAAGTCTCTTTAACATTCATTTAACATACATATGTACTATATATATTCAATTCAAATATGAAATTCAAAGCTTTTTCTACCGGTCTAAAGACATAGTACCTCTCCACAATTGAAATTGTAAGAGAATAATGCATATAGGCCAGGCACTGAAATAAGTTGGAAGAGAAGCGACAGTAGTCAATATACTCATCAATACTATCAGATAAGAAGGAATCCAAAAGCAGCCACAGAGAAGGATCCACTTTAAAGTAGACAGATTCCTATTTCTTTTGCATGTCATAATGAAAACAGAACTATAGGAGTCATATCAGGGACTTCATTCTAAAAATAAAACACTTTAATTATGGAATATTCACAAGTATCTTAACATAAGCGTCACCCATCTGCAATCAGATTTAACCTCTTCTAAAAAGGAGTTGTTAAAGTATATAGCTAATATATATTTTATATATATCATAATCTATTTTGTATATTATATTTTTAGTATATCCATTAATTGGGTGGAGAGAGAGATTTTAGGAGCTAATTACAGATAACCAAGAATGAAACTTAATTTTTTTTTTTTTTTTTGGTAGGTTTTCCCAGAAAAGTATCTCATAAGAGGCATTAGACTGGAAATTGGTTTTTTGCTGGTTGACTAATGCCATTCCCAGGGTGTCATCCTTCTCATGCTTGTGGCACTGTTATATCTCATTCCTTGTTGCTTTTCAGTGCTAACAGTGAATAAATGAAAATGCTTTTTCCCTGGTCATTCCCCTAAATGTGCTCACAGCTTTTGCTTATCTAGCTGTATAGGCAAGTTGACACTTTTCCCAGCATAAAGAGCATAGAAATGCTGGCAGCTATAGAGCTCTGGCACAAACATCCAAGCTGATTCTCACAAATGGACACACAAGTGCTTAGGTCTCAGTTAGGGATTCTAAATCCCAGAAAGTATGCCAAACAGCTGCTCTGCTATTGTCCCAACTTTGCCTTCACTGGGCAATAAAATGAGTATTATTTGCCTTTTGTAATCACTATTTATTTCTGCTTTGCAGTTGATACAAACATTGAAAATAGCTGGTCACAAAAGGCTTCATGACCCAGATGCCAAATGACCACATGGGTACATCTGTGACACCTTGCAGATTAAGGCACCAGGCAAAATAAAGACACACATGGTGCACAGGAACAGGACCTGGACTGTACGTGACAGTTAATTGAATGAAGATTGCAAATCTGGCCTTGGGATGGTATTCAAAATGTATGAAAATATCCAATCAAACTCAGTGAAATCTCCACAGCTGACGATGACTAAATGTGTTCTAAGAACGGGCACCGGAAAAAAGGAGCAAACTAGCAAAACTTGTAGAAGTTTTTATCTTTTCTGTCTCTTCCTGCTGGCTCTGGGAAGCACATTACAAGTTATGCTTACTTCAGATGTTTCCCATTTTCAGATCTCTCTCCCCTTTATCAGGGAAGGTACTCGCTGAACCTGAGTGAAGGGTAAGAAAGTTCTAACTAGGTTATTTACTGGGCTGTTATGATAGGTGTTTTTTTCTTTTTGGCAGCATAAACTTACACAAATATATTATGGGCTTCTTAACTCTATTTTCCCTACTAAACATTTCTCTGCTTAACTCTTAAATACTATTCTGGTGATTTTTTAGATTTTGCTGTTTAGGAGTAATTCAAGTAATCTACTTTTTCAGAGATATGTCTTGAGAGGATTTTAAAAAACATAATCATGGTCTTTATTTTAACATTTCTTCTTTCTATTTTAGTTATTGTTTTCTAGATCTGTGTGATTTGCGGTCCTTTGTTTTCTTTTTGATTGAACACATAGCTCATTTCAGATTGTTCTGTTTATTGTTCTCTCAGGCTATTGCCAAAATATTTTTATACAACAGTTAGAAAATTCTATATAATACAGAACAAGTAAAGAACCACGTGTTAAAATACTAATCCAAGATTTTTAAAAGTCAGCGTCCATTAACTCTTAGTTATAAACATTTTATATGACCTTATCTTACCCTGAGATTAGTTCAGCTGGTTAGAGCATGGTACTAACATCAAAGTTCTGAGTTCAATTCCATTAAGGGTTGGACTTAATGATCCTTGTGGGATACTTCCAACCCAGAATATTCTGTGATTCTGTAATCTTCAGCAATACAAATTTAAAAAAAATTAAAAAAGAGTAAAGATAGAAGGTTTTCTGTATTATGTGGGTGCCCCCATTACTAAACTAAGATGATCCTGACATCTTCATGGTGGTATCTGAGTTTGCTGGTGGTGAAGACTGGCTGGGTGCCAGGGTTCATACCTTTAGACTGCTTGTGAGACTTGCCAGTTGCCCAAGGAGGATCATCAGAAGTGATGTTCTTGGAGCTGCTACACCATGGTAAACCTGATCCTGGTTCTTAAAGGAGCACTCACAGATAGGGGACAAATTGGTGGCAGAGGGGAAGCCAATGCGTAATCCTCACTGCAGCCTGTCAGTTTTATTTTTCCTTATGTTAGAAATCTGCTTTTAAATCCCTGCTCTGTTTTAAGTAGATCAGTTGGATAATTTTCCTTCATCTCCCCTTTGTAACTTATTTTCACTGTATCTAAACGTGATACAAAACTGGAAGTTTTCTGTCCTACTCCGTAATTGCTTACTCAATTCTGCAAAAACTGCAAAAATTCTACTTTCCTAGAAACACAGGCTTTGGGGATTTTTCATAATTAAGGACATTTGATATATGATTTTTTTTCATGACCCTTAAATAACATATAATACAGGTAATAGGGGGCAGAGGTGGGTTTTTTTCCCAAAGGAAATTAATTATTCCAACTCTTTTATCATCCTGAATTAGAATGACATGGCAAAGCATCAAATCATTCCTACACTGGAAGCTCAAAAAGCTTTTATTTAAGCAACATTCTAATTTTAGGTTTTTTAATCATGCCTGCTAGTGTATTGCAATTAAATAATTGTGGGCCAACCGTCTGGGATACCCTGGGCAGAAGGATGCTGTGTGCACATACTCTGAGGTGCACAGGACTAATCACTGCCTGTCTGGGATATCCAGCTCTCCAGCAGCTCAGTCTTAGTTACTGTCACCATTCCACCAGGGATCTGCTTGGGGGTGGTTGGGTAGGAAGGAGGATTCATGGATATGACTGTTGCTGTTACAGAGTCTTCTTTTAATTCATCAGACTACTCTTATCCAAGCTTGCTTTTTTCTCAGTTTGATACAAAGCTGAATACCACGGGGATTTATTATAATTCCATATGCACTCTGAACTCCAAATGTGGGGTAAGCTAAATCATAGTATAATCTGCCCTAGGAGCTTTAGTCATGCATTCAGAAAGGAAAGTGAATTATTCTATGGGAGATATAATTAAATCAGTGATCCCACTCTGTAGAAAACCTCTATGAACCATCCTAACAAATACTGTTACATGCTTCCTTAAGGACTAACACAGGGGCAAACAAATCTTGAAAGAGTTTTTGACTTTATTTTGCAAATGAAAATGTCAAGAATCAGATCTATTTGCCCCAAGAAATATTATATTTAAAACTACCTGAAATAAATTTGAATGTCGCGGTGAAATTGAAATTTTAACCGACAAAATTTTTATTATAAATATTTAGAGCAGAAACAGTCCAAAAAATTCCACAAGTTTGTTCTGACATTTCAAATCACTGCAAGCTATCAATGCTTTTAGTGAACTACTCTGGTAGTAGCAAGGTCAAAAAGAGTATATTAATAGATAAACTATTCCTAGGTCTCCTTCTGTTCTTCATTAAATTAATGAGGTGTTACTAATGATTTTCTCCAGTTTTTACAATTAACACTGTTCCTTAAAGTGGCTCAGCTTAGAGAAAGTAAAGACATTTCTCATATTGTATCTCTGGTGATATAAACTGGCTGTAGAGGTAGCAGCATGACTTAAAAACATTACTATTAAATACCCAAATCTTTGGCTACAAAGTAGTCAGAGTTGATAGGAACACCATGAAATCATCTGTCCTTAGAATTCCACTGTATTATGATGTAGTAAGTTATTTGCATGTGGATACTGTGAGTAAGGAATGGTTCCTTACACTATGTCATGGTATTCCTATTATTTCTCTGAAATTATATCCATATGGTCTCTATTGCCATTGCCATTCTGCAACTGCCATATTATAATTTTACAATATAAAAGTAGTAATTGCTGAAAAGTAAAGTAATTGTGCTTGAAATTCAAGAAGAGGGACTGCCTTATGAGAATCATTGAAAAAGGACTACAACTGGAAATGGTGGTAAAGTGCTTTAGCAATTAATGGACACGGTGACAGTGGAATTTATTCGTATGCAACAAAACACAAGTCTGTCCCAGCAGTGTCTCCAAGCATTCAGAGTCAGGCAGTTAAAGAAGAGAATTGAATTAGAAAGCAAAGGGGCAAAGAGGAGGGAGGTATGACTGTTGAAATAGGTGAGACTTGTGTTAGAAGAAAGTTAACAGTAAATTTTGAAGTAAGAAGTTGGTTTTTCATTGAGGAAAAAATAGTTAATGAAGAGATGGCTGCAGAAGACAGAATCATTTAATTCCTTGCAATTCAAGAATATTTAATTTCACAAACTTTATGGTTTTCCTCATTTTCTAAATCCTACACCTGCTTTCAATTCCTTTCATATTGCTGCTCATATTCTGAATAACAAGGCATTTTTATCCTTTAAAAAAGCAACAGGCTCTACTGTTTGTTGCACAGTACATAAGATATAATTGTGTCAGGATTATGATAAGGGTCTGACTTGATTTATAAAAAAATAATATGGGGTTTTTTTACAGCAAGAAAACACTTGAAAGAAATATATAGATGAGGACCCAGAGTCAGAAAGATAATGAACTAATTTCTATGAGTCTTTGGCTGTTTGAGGTATACACTACAGAAATGATTTTTCATGCAGAATTCTTTAAAACTCTTGTACCATCTGCCCTAGAGTTCTATTTCTAGATCACTTTTTGATCTTTATGAAACATCTGGTAGTATCATTGTCTTTTTGAAAATAGTTTATTTTAATTCATTCTTTTTCAACAGAGAGAGCTGGTTACAAGAATATGTGTACTCACATATAGCTGTTTCCTTTTAGTAGCCTCCACACCATATGTTAATTAGTGCTGTAATGAAGTGGCACTTAAAACACATGGACAGAGATAAGCATAGATATCTCTGTCCTCAGCTTTCCTTCACAAGTAATAATACCAAGATCAACCAAGTTAAACTGCAGGATATGATGATGGTTCTTTGCTTTTCTAACTTATAAACTGATGGCCTTCAAGATTTTTATGTTTCTCAGCAACATAAGTAAGGGAGAAGCATTTAGTTTGTCCCTGAATTACTCAGTGATCCCTCTGTGATGGAATGTCACTGATCTTTAGCCAGATGGGAGCTGCGTATGATTACTCAACGCATCTTGCTGAGCACACTAAGGGCATTGGACAAAATCATCAGGCATCAGCCCACGAAAAATGAAAGGTACATTTCATATAATGCTTAACTAAACTGTAGAAATCGTAAGTACAGATTGTTGTAAATGATGTATCATAGGGATCCAAAAGTCATTAATTCCAGTAGAAACTGGCTTACACATAATCCTGGATATTTTAAAGCAAACTTGCCCTTGAAGAAACCACCTCCATGAAATGTCTACTACTAGGCATTTTGGGGTCAGGAGAGAGGGCTAACAACATTTTTTACATCGTCATGGTCATTCCTATGACATGTCCCATGCTCACAAACTGGTGTGCAGAATCAATTTTTCCGCTTTCTAATGTGTGTGATCTCTTAATGATGATGCCGAACAGAATGGATTTTGGTGCGGCTTATGTCATTTGAGTAATCCTAGCATTCTCAGGTTGCACTATTACCTCATTTACTCCTAATATTAAAATCTGCATTCTACTGAAGTTTCAGGCACAGTTGTTTTTCATATGGAGTATTTTGCTTTTGAAAAGCCAGATGTCTATCAGTTTCAGATAACTCCTTTAAATATAACAAGAATATTATAAGACTGGAAAGAACTGTTGTTGTTGCTGTCCTATAAAAACCTTATCATTTCAGTACACTGACACAGCACTCTTTTACCACACATAATTTTGCACTTAATATCTGTATCATTAAATCTTAACATTCATTCAAATACATAATTAAATGCAATTTTTTTCACGTGTGTAGTGTTTCTATTTGATTCAAAGAAAGTTTAGACTTCAGAAGCAGAGTAAACAAAACTCCTTGGTGGTTCAGATCCAGGGAAACTTGATGCAATTGTTTGTGCAGAACTGTGCACTTGCCCCTTGTTGAACTTCAAAGGCTCCTCAGCCCATTTTTCCAGCCTTTGAAAGTTCTTCTGGATGACAGCATGACACTCTGAGGTCTCAGCCACTCCTCCTCGTTTTCTGTCATTGGCAAACTCGCTGAGGGTACATGCTGCCCCATTATTCAGATTGTTAAGGAAAATATTAACCAGGATTTGACTCAGAATTGACCCTTGAGGTAAACAGCAAGTTACTGACCTCCAATAAGATTTCAAGACACTGCTCACTACACTCTGAGCCTGGCCATTCAGCCAGCTTTCAATCCAGCTCACTGTCTGCCCATCCAAACTAAACTTCACTAAATTAGCTACTTCACAAGGATCTTAGGAGAAACAGTCTTGAAAACCTTATTGAAGTCTACTCTCCTCACTTTCCAAGCCAGCAATTCAGTCGTAGAAGGTTATCAAATTGGTCAAGCATGACATTCCCTCAGTGAATCCATGATGAAGACTCCTGCTGATTTTCTTGTCATTCATACGTCTGGATATGGTTTTCAGGATTAGCTGTTCCCTCAGTTTCCCAGGGATTGAGGTGAAGCTGGTCTGCCTGTTCTCCTTGACCTTGAAAGTAGGAGTGCCATTTCTTTTCCATCAGTTCTCCCAGTCACCATTATTTCAATCAAATATTTTCAAGAAGGGCCTTACAATGACAGTTGCCAGTGGTAGGCATATTCCCTTAGGGCTGATGGAATGTCCAGGTTGCTTAAGTATTCCATGACCTAGGAGGAGGTTGTCCACCAATGATTTTCACCACTGCTATATCGTTCTTGCTTCTGCCTTTCCCACAGATTTCTGCGACCTGAAATTCCAGAAGGATGGTCTTGTTAGGAAAGACTGAGATATAGAAAGCACTCTGTTTCAGCTTTTTCCATATTCTGTATAATTGAGTCTCCTGACTCATTTAGCACCAGGCATACCTTTTTCCTAGCCTTCTTATTGCTACTTAAGGTCATATAGAAACCCTTGTTTTCTTTGACATCTCTAGTCAGATTAAATTCCAGTTGGGATCTGGCTTTCCTAGTGAAAATCTCACCACCTGGTCAACCTGTGTCCCTTGGTCTCAATTTGTCAGAGGTGGGAGAAACCACAGAGTGGCCACAAAACATGAACTCTGATGGGTTGTGATACACTCAGGTTAGGTGGGAGTGCCCAGGTATCTCCCCTGTGGAGCAGCTTTAGGTTCGCTGGTGGAAGGACTCATATCTGAGTCGGGAGGCACTTCAGGGATCTTTGGTGGCTTATGAGACCTTCGGAGACATGGTAGTTTTCCTCTCACGTCAGCACAGTAGGGCTAGGAATGCCCCATCAGACCTTCCTTGGAGGATGGGCGGACAGTGAGTTTTAAAACCCAGTGGTTTGTATAAGGGAGGACGATTTAGCCTAACAAAAAGCACCATCCTATCCCCATAGGATTTGTCTCTTATCTCACTCATATCCATCACTATGTCTTAGCAGATCACAGGTTAACCATTACACACCCAAAAGCTCCCCTCTTCCACCTTCAAATATGTCTTCAACAAAACACTCTAGCACCTCCACAAGTGGGAAATGTTTTGAGTCATTAACCTATAACAGTCAGGTCTCTCACACCTTGTGTTTCACTTTAGCAAATAACAGGTTGGTTGTAAACTCCTACAGGGGCCTGCAATGCGAGAGTGCTCCTATCTCCTATGTATGGGATGTAGATATCCACTTAATCCTTCTGGTCAGGCAGCCTGTATGAGACACCTACTATGATGTTTACTCATCAGTTCTTAGCTGGCTCATCATCATCCCCAGACAAATATTGTGTCCTGTATCAAGAGTGGCTCCACCTTGTCTTCCCAGCCTGTCCCTCCTAAAGAACCTGTATCTCTCCATGGTAACCAGTGAAGGGATCCATGGCACCATGTCTTTGTGATCCCAACAGGATCATAGCCCTGGAACTGTAAGCAGATCTCTAATATGTGTTCATACCTCGTGTTATGAACACAAGTGTATGTGCCCATCCGGGTGTTACAAGGCAACATCCATTGTACCAAATATCCCTACTTACAAAGGCCCAGCTACCTTCACAATAAACAGATAAAACTAATGCTTGATTTTTACAGATGTTGCTGAAACTCCATTTTTTTGACCCAGTAGAGGTTAACAGAGATTAGTAGAGGTTAACTTTTATCTAGTTTCATTGATGAATACATCCAGTGTAGGTAGCTTGGTTTGAAAGCTGCAATGTGAGCTGCAGGTTGAGGTCCGGCTGACAAGAGGTCATGACCTGCCAACCCTTAGCAGAGCAAAGAGCACAGGGACCTGTGGCCCAGCTGGGGGACCAGACATGGCAGGAGCCCTTGCCCCTCAGATTCTCTCTCTCTCACTCAGACTGGGATGGCATAAAAGCCCAAGGGTTCCTTTGTTCTGGGGCCCTCCTTGGAAGCACCAGCTCAAGCTTAGCTTTGTTATTTGGTTATTGCACCATGATTAAATTATTTGAAGGATCCGGATGTCTGAGGCTGCAGTGGGAAACCTGAAGTTGAGCCAGTGAGGAAAGCTGGTGTGACTGTGAGAGTAGGAGGGGACTTGGTTCCAGCTCAGGTGATGCAAGAGTGACCATGCCAGAGGGCTCCTGGATGGTCAGACAGGAAGTTTCTTTAAAGGTTTTATCTTCAACCATAAATAATTTATGTTCTAAGCTGTTGTTAACCTGTTTTCGCATTCCTTTCCCACGAGAAGGTGCTTAAGTTTAAGTAGAGTGCAGCAAAGAAGAACCCATTATAGTGCCAAGACAACTTAAAAAGGTAAGATGTGACCAAGAACTCAGAGGTTTTAAAACTGTTTTCTATCATCTTAAAAACTTGACCAATTTTGCCTGCAAAAAGAAAAGGGTTTGTCTCCATCTTTTATCACTGAAAACTGTCAGATATATGTCAACAGAAAAAAGCAGAGTTTTCTTAGGCCTCCAATATTTTAGTAATATAAAGCAGAGGATGTTCCTATTTACACTAAATGCTTTCTTAGTAGTTTTTCTCCTTAATTCTTTTCAGTTGAAATCCATGCTGCTCGTAGACTAATCTGAATGTTCAGGTATGAAGTGATACAAATAAGAACAAAGTTTTGTTTGCTGTTATTTTTGTGTGGTCCTTTATAAGACTGACCCTTTTGGGAAGATGTTGAGACATTTCCTTTCTTCATAACTGAACAATTTCCTTGAGAGTTTTCTCCCCCAAAATCTCAGCACCAGGTTGCCTCACAGCTCTTGTTTTGAATACCATGAAGCATGGCTGTACATGGAAATCTCTGCTGTTACTAGGTGAGAAGGCTGCACCCCTTTCCCTGACTTCATGTGTTGTGGTATTGTATTGCTCATTAATTAATAATTAGGCATATTGTTATAGATTACTTTATGAAGGCATGAAAGCAGTTTTGGCAAAGCAAAACAATTTGTTCCAGGCATGACAGTCTGCCTTAACAATGAAGTCTGGAATCACATTCCTTCTCATTTCGTAGTCACCTTGGGAGATTTTTCAGGTATTAGAACTGCACTTTCAGACCTCTCTGTGCTCTCATTTGTCTTTGGGATTATCTCTTCTTGTGAAATCCTGACTGCTGATAACAGGTACATTCAAATGGGAAAGAAATTTCATCTGCTTCAGGAATAAATCCCATATGTATTCAAAAGAAAGCTTTCTCTGAGTCTATCAATCAGCAAGTCATGTAGGAAAGAATTCAGACATCACTAAATAAACATGATGACTTGCTCTGTACTGAAAATATTGATGTTGAATATTCAATATATAATGACATAAGAGAAAAATATTTGTTTGGTCTGATTTATACACATGTAACCAGAATCTCTCTCAGAAAGAAAAGCGAGCTACATATCATGCACTTAGATATAACATAGTTATATGTCATTTGGAAACATCTTGGAAAGCAGAGGAATCATGGGAAAGTGAGAAACAAGCCTTTTATTGCTTCCTTCCCATGCTAGGCTCAGAAGACATCAAAGCAAAGAACTGTAGACAGCCAGTGCATCTTCATTTAAAGTAGTTAATACAATCTTTTTCCCCTGCCTCAGCTTCATGAGGTTTCATGGTGGAGGAGGGGGTGGTTCTTCATCAAGCTGAAAGAAAGAATGGGATCACCAAAAGTTCCTAGGAACTTCAGTTTCAGAAAATCATATAAAAAAACCTTTCTTGCATAATATGATTTTTACTGATATTTCTGTTTCCTTTATATTCTAGGAGAGCATTTTGTTTCTCACTGGCTTACACACTGTTCTGAAAAGAAGACAGAAGGCCAAAAGATCACCAGAATATTTCTCCTTTTAAAGAAAACCACTTGTTCTGGAGTATCAAATATATGCATAAGACCATGTGGATCACCAATTTCTAACTCAGAAAAGAAAATGTGCATGTGTGCATGAGTACACTGGTATTACATCTAATAGAAGCATAGAGAACAGAGCTGATTAATTTGTGCATTAAACAGAATAGTTTCATTTTCCTTAGGTTTACATCTTAGAGAGAATCAAAAATTGAAAAATAAAATTATCCTAAATAATAAGTAATCTAAAACATTTTGTTTATGACAATATTTTGCTTCTAAAATATGTGGGCTGCAGTTGTTTTACTGCTCAAATGACTCATGACTGCATCCAGTAGACTTCAGGCATGCTAACCCAGTGTACCATCTATCCAAGAACAGGATACTGAAAAAAAACACATTCTTGAATTTGAGGGAGAGAATCTGAGTTCCAATGGTGAGAACTAGATTGACCATGACTCTATGGTATTGTCAAAGTATAATTTTAAGCCATAGTGGACCGCATGTAGTGCCAAAAACTGTTCTGTATAGAACCTTATATGTTGTAGATAAAATCAACTCTTTCTTTGACTTTACTTGACTTTGTTTCCTTTAACCATTGTGAGAAATGGATGCATACTTACAAACCAATTAGGTCATGTGGGAGAGGCATGGGAAAGACAAAGAAAATCTCTCTGACTAGATGTCAATGCCTGAATTAAATTGCTTAGGAAAAAAAAAAATTTGATTCCCTTACAGATATTTAAGTAAGCAGTACTGAGTGCCATTCAAATGGTACCTCACTTATTTAGAGAAGGAATGAGGCTAAATTATTGCTTATCCATCTCGCTGTGAACAGTGAGCATTTGACTGAAATTAGTGACCCTAGAACCTGACTAATTCCCAAGATTCAGAGCTTGGAGCAGTCCTCCCTTCCTTTGTCCACAGAAAAATATTTTATTTGCCTATATCATGTTACAGACATTGCATATAGCAGAGTGACTGATGTATGGATGATACTCCCAATGTCCTACTAAATGATGAAACTCCTGCACATGAGAGATCTGTAGACTTTGGCTACACAGCTGGCCAATAAGCAGCAGAAGACTTCCAGTTGAGAAAGCAAGTGAAAGAACCAGAAACAAGACTGGTTTTTAACCAGAGCAGCAGAGCCCTGTGATACAATATCCTATAAGTTGTCAAAGTCATGATTGAACCTTCTATTATCCTGACATCTAAGGTACAATTTTTTTATTATTTTTTTTTGTACTGAGAGAATAATTATAAAATCATGTTAGAACACATATATAATACAATTTCTTTGCTCTTTTTTCTTATATATGGGGTTACATGTGCCTATAATTCTGGATAGGTGCCAGTTATTTCAAGCATTTTTGTACAAAATATTAGTGAAATAAGGAGAATAAGTGCACAGATAAGCAACTCACAATTCAACTTCCACTGAATGTTTTGAGGAAGGTTTTTTTTTAATTGTTGTTGTTGTTTTGTTCTTTTGATGTTTTATTATTTGTATGTAATACTATGAAAATGGTGAGAGCTTTTGCTTCTGAAACTATCTTGGCTGTATACAAATACAACCTGGAATATTTATCAAATGTTTATGTTTCCATACCAAAGCCTCAACTAAGTACTAAATATATTTACATTGTTTGAAATGTATAGAAACATTTTAAAATTATATAATATTGAATAAAATATTTTAATATATATCTAGTATTAATAAGC
This sequence comes from Cyanistes caeruleus, assembly GCF_971803275.1. NCBI lineage: Eukaryota > Metazoa > Chordata > Aves > Passeriformes > Paridae > Cyanistes > Cyanistes caeruleus. The sequence continues at coordinate 40,259,639 of NC_141706.1, read as the reverse complement.
CTACCTTTGAATACTCCATATGTTTATACCTATCATTGTCAATGTTGTCAAAATCTTTTATTGTAATAATAAATGTGTTATAATGTAACACTTTGTCCCACTTTTTGTCTTATTTTATGAGAATATTTAAAAAATAAGCTTCTTTCCATATGTTTTCTATAGAATAATCAGACAATGTTTGCTACAAAATGAACTCCTCTTAAGACATCATAATGCAGAAAGCCTGTGTGCCATTGGTGAAGTGGATTTAACCCCATAAAACTTGTATAAAGGGGGACACAAGAGCCCAGGAATGATCTCATAGGGTCTGCTACAGACTGGATTGGAATGTTTTTAAACCCTAAAGCAATGCTATCATATACTTGGAGAGAAAACTTAATTTCTGCAGACTTCTTTACTTTAATTCTTTTAATGAGTGCACTCAACAGATAGAAAGATATAAATTTCAAAGAGAAAAGAAAATGTTGGTGAAAAGGAAAATTCCCTTACTTTCAAATACAAATATACCAGCTTTTGGCAATATGTTTCTGCCATGTTGAAGGTTTATTTATTACTTATGGATATATGGAAATCAGGGAGTTTACACAACAAAGGTGATCCTTTAAGTTGCTTAAGATTCATAGAATAGAATTGTTTTATGACTGCTTTGTTACTTGGGATGGGGAATCATTTCATTTAGAGCTTTACATCTTGACTTCTGCTCTTTTTGTGCTTATCACATCCCTTCCAAAGTCCCTTCACCTGAATGAGGTTCCTTGCTTGTGGCACACTGCATTCAGTTCAAAGCATAAACTTATTTTTGTAGAAAGGATTAAACATATATACAGTGCTATATATTTGTATTAAATTCAGAATAATGTAAACATAAGGTTTAGTGGATTTTAACATTAGTTCTCTTTAAGTAGAATACTTAAAATGTCCATGATTTTATTCCTGATATCAAAATGCAGGTAAATAATCAAAACTTTTTTGAATCCCACTCATCATTGGCACCAATGACTGCTCACTAGTGAGATGGTAGTATTTAGGTGTCAGCTGCTACAAAAAAATAAAAATTAAAGAACCCCAAAACTTCAAATCTTTGAATATTTTTTGCTTTCTCTGCTAGGCCAAGACAATGACAATGGTCATGTTGATATATGGAAAGAAATCCTGGTCAGTGTATGCTATTTGTAGCATAGGGAAAAGTCTTGAAATAATAATAGTAGATATTTTTTACTCTTTTTAAAAAAAAAACTAGGCTTGAGTGCAAGAACCCTTAAGATTAATCTTCATGTTAGTGCAAAGAATTGCTGTAAAAAGAATATGTATCAGTTGGAGTTTCTCCAGATATTTCCACTGCTTAACCATCAAAGGTTAAATGCCTCGCATTTTCCAGGCTCTCTTACTGTGGCATCCTCTGGCTTTTATTCATCAGACCTTTGTTAACAGTTTCAGGAGTTTTCCTATTTATTTTGACTGTGAGTGGATGCATTATTGAATTATTAAAATGCTGCTCTTTTTTGAAGAGCAAGTTCTTGTTTGCTTTAGGTTAACATTACCCCAAGAGTAATAGTGCAAAAGTAATTATTAGGTTATTAATTTAACAAGTCTTTTTTAAAAATATAATCAAGTTCAATTTTGAGAATAAAGCTATAGAGCTCACACTTAATTTTACCATGGGAAAAAACCCACCAACAAACCTCTTATAAATCACAGAAAGAACAAATGCCAGTAGCTTTATAAGAGCTAACACGTTATTGTTACTAACATTTCTAGTTAAAAAAAGTTTACAGATCAGTATGACTTCTTAATGAATTTAATACAGTTTTATATATGATACATAGCTGTTCCTACAGGTATGATAGACTGCAGCTCAGGCAGGCTGGTTATTTGCAGTAGAAATGGAGAGAAGGATCAGTGGATGAATTTATGCAGGGCTCCATGCTGTGTCTTATACATTAATCATGAAGCATCATGCTTATGCAAATGCGCAGCAGCCTAATTAGGCATACAGAGTAGAACATTTGTAATAATGTTATGAGCTATTGGGCTTCTGAAATATGTTCCTCAGCCAAATTCTCAAAAGCAAAGTAGATCTGAGATGCCTTTTTACTTTTGAAAACAGGTGTACAATTGTCTTCTTAGTGCTTATTTCATGCCTTCAACTTTAAAATAAAACTTGATCCCAGTTGGCATGACATTTTCCTTGTCACTGGAAAGTAGCTGTGGATATTCTGAATCACTGACAAGAAAACAAATTGTTCATTCAGAGCTCAGACATGCTGAGAATTTTGAGAATCCTATAATACTTTGAGAATTTTTGTTGTCTGTTGTGAGCATCCTGTCTCCTGAAAATATTGAGGCTGAATTTGGCACTTCCTTTCTTCTTGCTACAATATGTGATTAATCAAAATATCCTGATTCACATTCTGAGAAATCAATATCTTAAATGTAAATACACAGAATATGATTCCATATAATATTCCACTTTAGAATACAAAATTTTATTACACAAATTAATTTATGCTCTTATCCAAAAATTTCTCTTTAACAAAATTGCTAGTGTGTGTTTCCTATTTCCATGAATGTTTGTTAGGTTTTCTTCACATCTGTTAAAAAGTTGAGCAGTAATTTATTTACTCTTTGGTAGCTGCTACAGAGAAAAAGAAATTAATATTTGCAAACCAAGTCACTAGTGTTATGGTAAACACAGCACAGCACTAAACAATCCTAAAAAAATAATACTTTTCACAAAATAAGCTACTCTTCTTTGCTGGACTTTTAGCATTTGATCTATACATTCATTTGTTCACAGGTTAGTGTATAGATCAAATTCTGTCTATACACAATAGCAAAGACACTGTGCTGCCTGACAACAATAATCATGCTTGACAACAAAAGCAAATGTCTGAAGACTGCCACAGAAAGAGGAAATGATGACCTTTAAACTAAGGTTCCAATATACTTAGAAATATCTGAAGGTGTTCCCTGCTGTGGGGTCTCAGGATGCATGGAGATTCTAGTGGAAATGGGTGCTCCAGCTGCAGGAGAATCAAATGGAAGTTACACTGTAAAAATTTCAGGTGGTAAGCAAAAGAATTGTCCTTTTTAAAAGATATGAGAAGGACAGATAGTATAGGAGTGTGATATTTTGTGGTTTTTAAATTGCAGAGGACACACCATCATCTGAATTTCACATGACAGCATGATGAGGAGGCTGAGGGTCTTCCTCCTGTCCAGCAGAGGATTATTGGATCCCCTTATATGGAAAAGTATTATGTATTTTGTTGTGTCTTATGACCATACAAATACTATTCCTGAACAATCCTGTATTCTGGGAACACAAAAAGAAAATTATAAGAAATTAATAATTTATATTTATTGTTATTAATGATTAGTACATACACTTTATAGAAGGCTGCAGCTTCATATCCCATGTAGTTTCTGGATAGCAAGCTGAGAGAATGCAGACCTTGAAAATCTATGCAGTCTTCCTCTATCCTATCAAATTGCTAAGACAGAAAGGGTGAAATTCCAGAATTTTGAGGTCTACAGAACAATTTATATAAACTTAATTCTTTAACTTGGATATTCAATAAGCTAAAATTATTAATTTTTGATTTGGCTAAGGTGAGAATTTTATTTTTTTATAAAAAGCATTTGCAATAATTAGGAAAGAGAACTAAAAGTGAATTCTGAGGTGAAACAACCACCTTTTCTTGTACATTAACATCAAGTTTTTCTAGTAATATTCTTGTAGGCAGGTCTAAAATGATAAAGGTAAAACAGCAAACAAACAAGTCCTACACTTTTCAAAGCCCAATATTTTATTTTATTTTGAAACATTTGTCAGCATTTTTCAAGCAATTGTCAACATTTCAAATAGTTACCTAAATAAATGTATCAAACATCCTTTCTTTTTCTTTCATATGTCATACACACATCCTCTCTGGAAGACTGAAATTTAGAAATTTAAGAAATTTATTTTTAATAAACAGTGAAATCAGGGCAGCCCCAAATGCACACACACTCTCTCTATAAAATCACTTAGAGTCTGCATGCTTGATTTGGGGGAAAAATTGAAGGAAAAAAGTGAAAAAAAAAGTTGTTGAATCTGATGTTAACTCTATTACACGTCAAATATTTGCACAGAGAGATGTGTTTTCCCAGAGCATTTTTTGAATCAAAGAAAAAATAGCACTGCTATGGCTGCACACTTGAGAGAAATTGCAGATGAAGAGGGAACATACACAGTGTCTGCAGAGAGTAAAACAGAGATGCAACTTTTAAAAGGTCTTGTACAAGTGTCCACTAGTCCCTTTGAGAAATCTTAAAAAACTGCTCAAGAAAAAAGATTATCTTTGCCTTTCTTTCTGTTTTCAGTCCCAGTTTCATAAAAAAAATATCTTTGTTAGGCAAGTGGGTATGGCTTATGGCAAACAGTGCTACTTCTTTTGGAAGAAAATCCTACTCATTTTTTATTGGAAAGAGATGCCATCATTAGGCACCATTGTTTCTAGACATCATTGTCAGTAGCACCCAGACCTGAACCCATTTAATGCATCTAGTGCTTCATAAACCATCTGAAATTTGTTGTTTTCTCATTTGCATCTAGCTCAATCAGTATCTTCTCCTCTGACTGTTGCTACAATGCCCAAAGGGTGTCATTTCACATTTTCCCATTTCAAGCTTTCAATGAAGAAAAGTGTTCCCTGGTTTCCTCCAGGATCAGGGCTGTCAGAGAGTGGCAGTCAGGACCTCTGGCCTGGGGCAGGTCTCCATGTGATGGGAAAAGAACTTCCTGTACAGCCAGAAGGAACAATTTATGATGATAATTCTTAAATTTCAGCTCTGGGCTGCCTGGAGCAGGGTGAGTTTTCAAGAGCAAGAAATGAGACAAAAAGGTAAGTTCCACAAAGACAATCATCACCTGAAAATTAGCAGAATTATGTCTCAAATTTTAATTGTTTCACGTAAATCATACTTTCCTCTTGACTTTGCAGCGTGAGCAATGATGCATATCGACATTTTTCTTAATTACTCTTAGCAGCTTTTAAAATAAAACTAAATTTTAATTGCAAAACTAAAGCAGACCATTAAGAAAATAAGGATTAATTACTATGTTTTTAAAAGCCCTTAATACTATGGCTAATCTTGTGCCTTCAAAATACAGACTAAGGATATTCTGACTTCACAAACCTGTTAGTTACCTAATAAAGTTAAAATTGAAATTAAAATCCTATAACCTAAAATAAGAAAATAAAAATACTTATTAAATGGCTTTCTTGGGCAACATTATTTTAACAGGAAATAAATTGAAAATATTTTGTAAATATCTCTTTGGTCCCCCAGAAACTCTCTGAAAAATACAGTAGTCTTTTTTGCATAGGAATAATCATTACAAAATTTTATAAATTTGGGGTTGTTAACAAGGCAAGAATATTTAAAACAAGTATCTCTTTTGAATCAATTGAATATACTTTGTTTAACTGTTAAGCTGAGAAAGCCTCCTTTCTTCTTAGAAAAATAAATTTTAAAGCATTTGAAACTGGATTTCAAATCCATTTCAAACTGGAGAACGTCAGTGGTAAAATGTCTTTGCAAGATTTAGTGCTGCTGTTTGGACTGAGACTATTTTAGTTTTACCTTTTAAGGAGTTTTCATGTTCCTTCATATTCAGAACTGTTATTCTGAGATTACTTTCCTATCAGCCCTTGTATCCATGTTGGGATGATTTCCTTAGCTTCTCTGACTTGAGAGTGGACTGCAACACATTTTAGTAAGCTGACTTTCATTTTATGTGACACGTGGACTCCAATTTTTACAAGAAACATATGCATCCAGCAGTAAGGGTATCTAAACTCTGTCTCCTGACACCAAAGGAGTATTTAGCTGACTGGAGACAGGACGAAAGTTCCCAAACAATGGCATTTTGGAAATGTGGTGTTATGAGTGTCAAAACACATTCTCTCTCTCACATGTCCTCCTCCAATTCATCTCCATGTCCTCTAAAAGTGCTTGGATTTTCTATCTGCCTTCTTCAAAAAATACAAAGTTTAAAGTTGGTCATAGTCCTATTATCTCTTTCAAAATGGTGTTTTCTCAGTTGTGTTATCCTCCTTGATTTTTGTGACTCTACAACATTTTAAACAGTGAAATTCAAATGCCTGCATAGAAAGATGGACTTTTCAGAAAGTTTGGGTATTATATGACAGATATCTCAGGTTTGTCTCTGTATATCACTTGAAAAAACTTTTCTGAATTGTATCGACTATAAATTCTTAGGACTTCTGAGCACATAAAGTTTAGTTGAGCCTTATGCATCATCTGATTTCATTTTTGTCTTAATCCCTGCAATTTGTGTCAGCTAATCCGTAGGTATTTCCCTTTCCTTCTCAAAGACTGTGAAGGAATCAGCCCTTCTCAAACCAGCCAGATTTAGAAAGTGTAAAGGAAGAAACAAACACCACAAACTATTTAAGTGACTTTGCAGATAAGTGAAGATCCTTGTATTCAGGGAAGCAACGTAGCTTTTTAAACCAGAAATTTCATTAACAGCAAGTTCCAGGAAAATATAATTATTCTTTTAATCTATGCAAATTTGCTCACCGACCTTCTGAAAGCATCAGAAATGGTAGAGCTGAGCCATCTGACAAGGGGAGAAAGTGAGACCATCAATTTTCTCATGTCTACAAATTGCTTGCTAAGAATGAATTCTCGTGAAGTCTGCTTTATAAATATATTCAAACTACTTGTGTAACAGTGAATAGAGCTGACATTTTAATTTATTTAGAGTATCATGTGCAATACTTGCTCATTTGTGACTAACATCTAAAATCTTCATGTGCCACATTGGATGGGGCCTTGTTTGAGCAACCTGCTCTGGTGGAAGGTGTCCCTGTCCAGAGCAGAGGGGTTGGAACTAGATTATCTTTAAGGTCCCTTTCAACACAAGTCATCCTATGATTTCCCTCTTTTGAAACATATTATTGGAACTTTTACAAGACTGCCTGAGTGACTTCTGCAGTGTTAGGTTACTAATACTGCTCTCAGATTACTGTCCTTATGGGTTAAGTTCCTCTGTGTGTGAATATTTATAGTTGCCAACTACCCTGAACTGGGGATTACACTCATAATTGTATTGAGGAGAGGTAATGTCAAAAGCCTTGCTGCAGTCTAGGTAAACAGCATCCATTGCTCTCCCCTCATCTGTTCAGCCAGTCATCCCATTGCAAAAGGCAATCAGGTTGGTCAAGCCTGATTTTCCCTTAGTCAATCCATGTTGACTCCACTTGATCATCTTGTCTTCCATAAGCTTAGAGGTAGTCTCCAGGTGAGCCCTTTCCATCACCTTTACAGGCTGATATGCCTTTAGTTCCCTAGGTTCTCCTTCTTGCCTTTTCTGAGGATTGGAGTGACATTTGCTTTCTTCCAGCCCTCAGGCGCCTCTCCTGACTGCCATGACCTTTCAAAGATGATTGAGAGTGAGCAAGAAATGATGTGTACCAATCACCTCCCTAACCAGTGGACAGTGATTCCTTTGATATGATTTTCATTATACCAAGCTTTATCTATATTAATAGAGAATATCATAACCCAGGATATTGAATTCACTCCATATCATAATAATTTCATTAATTATTTATGTATGGAAGAAAAATATCTTTTTCCTGCAGAGTCCAGGAGGAAAAGGACAAGGCTGAGGGTGCTGGGCAAGGTGTGACTTGGATCATCTGTGGAAAACTAGTGACAAGATTTACTGATTTATTTCTCAAGAGGCCTTAGACAATAGCTCTCTTTCAGAGGGAAAGAGTGAGAGTTGTTGGTCCAGAACAGGGTCTGCCCTTCTTTCAAGAAATCATTCCCTCTTTCATATAGTTTCTAACACCAAATCCATCAGTGCCCTTTACTCTTGTGAGTATCTCTCAGCTGTAAAAGAAGTTACTGTAGAGGGACAGCCAGCTGCCTAGGATAACAAATCACAGCAGAGGTCCCCAAAACTAGACAGATCACTTGTCATAGCCCCTGACACTGCTGTTTCTGAGAGGTCATTCTGCTTCTGTTTAGTAGCAAATGTTTGTAACAGTGGATGCATCCTTTAATGCCTGCCTTGTTGCGTTAACATTTCTGGTTTTATATATATATTTATGCAGTTCTTTAGATTGTTCCTCAGGACGTCAGGTTCTTCCTTCTATCTGAAAAAATTAGTCAAATAGGATTGTTGACTGTCACTTTGTTACTTTATTTTACTTTTTTGTAGCCAAGCCTTGAAGAGTCGAGTCAAATGCTTCTTTATCTGTGGCCAGCGTTTACTATTTTGTGTAGGTTACCTTGTGTCTTATCATCTCACTGTCTTATATTGATGGAGGGAGAAAACTAAAGCTACAAAATCTTAATGAAAATGTTTGTCAAATAAAGAATACACTTCCACTTCAAGATGGATATAGCCACTAATATAGTGCAAGGATTCTTCTGTGTTTAAAACATTCCTGTCAGTCTCTGAAGTAGTTTCTATTCCTACTAAATAGATTAACAGTAAACAATTTGAGTCCATATGTAAAACATATGTAAAATATGATTTAGTGTTTAACTTTCTTTGCATGCATAATAACCACCTTTTGGTTTAAAATTATTTTACAATGGCAATGATACCAAGCATGGTGGAATTAAAGACAAACACATTTTCAGAATCAAGATATATTTGGAAGATGAAGCAACGCTCTTTTATAAGTGTACTTCCATAGGTGCTCTGCATTTAAAGTAGTTTTTTTGATAACTGGAGCAGTGCAAAGTCTTCCCATGATCTTTCAGAGCTGAAACTTGAAAAGCCCCTGATAGTCATTGCACTGTTACAAATCTCCTTTGCAGTTTTAATGCTATCTGTGTGCACAGTGCATTTGAAATGTTGTCACAACTACCTCATGGTTTTCTATAATGCCCATTAAATCAGAAACGTTCCACAGTTCTTCAGTTGTTACTTAGACGTTGGTTTGGGTTTTTTCCTCAGAGTGCTAAATTAGTTGACTTTTAAAATATTGATTTAAGCCCTTAGGGTTGCACACTGATCTAAGACAAGCTTGTTGAAAACTGAATTATAAATAAGTTTTCCCCCATGCTGGAAGAGAATAGCTTAGATGTTCAAAGAGAAGTTGGTGACCTATCCATTTTAAAACTGAAAATTTTACTTATTTTAATTTAATTATTCCTAGAGTTACGTAATGCTTAAGGCACTGAAGTTGGGCAAAGTTAGCAACAAAAATATTTGAGCAGGCTGTTCTCTAAAGAATTCAAAATTACCTTTCATGCAAATTTTCATTTAATTAGGGATAGTGACCTTGGCTTAAATCAGAAAGCATACCTTGTATTTTATAAAGCTAAACTGCAAATCATGATAAAAGAATTTATTTTCGAAATTTTCATTTATAATTAATTTGAAAAACACAAATAGGAAAATCAAAGAGAATGAAATGGAATATTCCTTACATTCTAATAATATTCTTTTGTTCATTTACAATGTACTTAAATGTAGATAGTGTATTTATTAATATTTCTCTAGCAATATTCAAAATCAAAATATATTCTGTTTAAGGTAAAAACCCTAAATTATAGTCCAAAATTATTGTATAGGTAAGTGGATAACATCAACATGCCACATAAGTCATCACAACTAGATGTAGGTTCCTTGTGTAAGAAAAAGGACTGACATACTGTACTTTTTGTGTACATGTTGAATTTATGTGGTATGAGAAACACAGAATTATTTAAAGTGATACAAAATGAAGAATTCCATCCTTTGAAGGTAAAATAATGTTAAAAATAAGGAATATGGAAAGGAAAGCCACATAGGAAATGAAACTGGTGTATGAAGAAACATCCTCTGTTTCCTGAAAGAAATTACCAGATATGCAAGGGCAAGATGTCATATTGATTTTTGACCTATGAATTAGAATTTCAATTCATCTGAAATTTCCACAGACTTAGAGCAGTTTCTCAATTTATGTTAGCTCCATGTTAGAATCCTAACAATGAAGTAATTTATTTTACATTTTGTAAAAAATCCCCAAACTGTGATTCTTTGGAGAGATTTCAAGATGCACACTGAGCATTAGATTGCATTGAGATAATCACTGCATAAGAAGAAATATGTAATTGTGGTACATTTCTTTTTTATGTCTCTTTCTAGGCCAGATTTGCTGTATATTTTTCAAGTAATTTAGCCATAGTTGTTCAGGAGTCGAAGAATAAGGGTGGTTGTTTCTTTACAAGAAAATATATACTGGCAAAGACATCTGGAATCTTGTCTTTTTTCTTTAATCTACAGTTTAAGCTATGAATAAATCTACTGCAATATGAGCAATCCCATCTTGTGAGACAAAGAAGAGGGTGGTTCAGTCACTCTTAGCTTTTTCATGACCTCCAGGTTAAGACTACCAGTATACTAATTTCAACACAGTCAATACACTACATATATATATATACACATATATCAGTCCTCCAGAACAAGGGGTGGAGCATGGGAGGGATTCTTCTTCAGGAGCTTTAGTAATAGGACAGGGAGTAATGTGTACAAATTGAAAGAGGAGAAAATTAGGCTTACATTGGGAAGAAATTCTTTTTTGTGAGGGTGGTGAGATACTGGAACATGATGCCCAGGGAGGCTGTGGGTGCTCCAAGCCTGGCAGTGTTCAAGGCCAGGTTGGAGAAGGCCTTGAGCAACCTGGCCTAGAGGGAGGTGTCCCTGCCCATGGCTGGGGAGGCTGGGACTAGATGATCCTTAAGGTCACTTCCAACCTTTAATCTTCAATGACTCTATCATTGGATACACAAATATGTGTAAGTGGAAAATAATCTTGAATTTTTTTTTAAAGGAACGTATGAAGCAATGACACTGGATAGCCTCATGCAAAACACCACATAAATCATATTTGCACTCTGTAAAAATTCTTGTGTTTTTTCCCATATAAGAGGTAATACTAAGGCAAACTGTTAAGCCACGCCAAAGAAAGTGCAGAGATATCTTAACACTTAGACCAGTTGGCTATGCAGACAATAACCTATCCTTAGAAGAACCATGTTGTCATATCCATATTATTCCTGAATCCTAATATTGCCCAAGTAGTTCAGAGGGAAATGAGAATGTATGTGTTATTATCCAATGTAGATATTAATTATCCTGTTTCATTTGCACATATTCTACTGGTGGACTATGTGCAAAACTTTCAAACATCACACCAGAGTGCAAACATAAAAGGATTTATGCAATATTTTTGTGTACATGTTTTTTGCAAGAAAAGACTTAAAAGAGAACATGTGGAAATATGAAGTGTATTATGTCCACATACATCATGGTGAACTTTAGCAGACAGGCTTTTCTTCCTGCAAGCACAAAAAAAAGAAAAAGTAAATTAACTTACGGGTAGCCAGCCAATAATATCTTCATCCTGTGGCTGTCATGACAAGGACAGAATTCTGGAGATGTGCATTTTTCCACTGAGTTTTGATCACAAATTCATACTTCTGCTCATGGTTTTAGGTAAAGCAATAGTGTTATTTAACTAACTTGCTATATCATGTGTTGGACTTCTGGTCTAGAAATTAATGAGTACTTCTCAAAGGGAAATGCTCACTGACAGATCTGATAGGCTATGTTTTTAAGGCATATTAATAAACCAGAAAAAGGATCCTGTAACTGTGTATGTTTTATCTATACAAAAAAAGCTCATAAACTTTTCTCATATATATTGGATTTATCATATTTCTCCAAAGCAATTTGAAAAGCACTGAATTATACTCCATTTCAGGTTCCAAAAGAACTTTAGCAATAAAAGGAGAGTTGTTGCTGAAATTCATTTTCTTATAGATTTATAGGAAAACTGAAAATTGCTTTGATGTCTTTCGCATTCCCTTGCCAATTTAAAGAAAAAAAAAAGAAGAAAAAAAAAAGATAAAAGAACTTCTATTAAATTTAACAACACTCTTCTCCTCTCCCCCCACTTCAAACCTCATTTATCTTTTATGAGCCCTGGGCATTTTGCCATAATAAAACTGTGCATAACGCTAGAGTTCTATAATAATTTTGTGGGTTTTCATTTTTTTACCCTAACCACTCCATGTGGCACTGACCCTGCCATTTAAGAATTTGGGTTGAATGGGCCAAAACTTTACACACTACAGCATGTAATTCAATATTCAAAGCACTGAACTTGGGCAATTAAGGTACCAAATTTTTAGAGGGATTGCTAGCTCCACTTGCTGCTAACAGCATTCCTTGCAGCTTAGAATTGTCTAAAATTAGTCACTGGGATATAAATTTTTTCAGGAGTTGTGGGAAGAAAAGAAAATATTAACATATATTAGAAAATGTATAAGCATGTTATACATCTTTGAATTCAACTAATTTTTTTTTTCTATTTTTTTCCATTGGGTGATTTTCTGGAAGAAATTTTTTAACTTCTAGTAAATCAAAGAACTTCTGATTATGTCTCAATGAAAGTCTTATTTTTTTCAGTTTTCTGAAAATACAGACCTTTTTTCCCCATCTAATATTATTTTCTGTTCATTTACAGGCATCCCATTCTCTTTGAAAAGTAGATCCAAGGAAGACAAAGACAAAACTATTGTTTATTTTGATTAAGTTGAAACAACATATTAAAGGGGAGGTTTTTGTTCAGATTTTCTTTTAACATAGACATCTGTAATAAAAAGACCTGCACTAGAGTATCTGTCCAGACTTAATTTAAAAAAAAAAAACTGGAGAAAAAGCCAACCATTTGGAGTGAATGATTCTAATGTAAAAAAAGAAATTATTTCCAGTGAACATTTCCCTGAAATTGCTCTTTATTTTCCTGCAACTATACCTGGAGTTAGGTTTCTATACCTGCACCATAATGTTTAATCTTAGATGTCAAAAAATCATCCTTTTCTGTCAGCTTCCCTTTAACACAAATGAGGCATTTTTGTCAGTCATTTCAACTGCATTACAGTAGAACTTGTTATAACATTTGCAAACAATATAAAAATCTTGTCAGAAATATAAGTGTAGGTTATAATTGCATGCATATTGCTCAAAAGCTATTCCTTTGCTCAAAGGCAAAGGAAGCAAGAGCCACATCTGAAGGACATTGTGGATATTGTCTTGAGAATTTTGAGCTTTAAATGTGACCAGTAACCCAATATTGAACTCTTGCATTCGTCAACTGAAGTTATATAGCAGAGTTGGAAAATACAAGAAAACCCAAAACATTATAATACAGGAGGAAAACTGATACACATTTCTCTTGAACACATTTTATTTATAGTTTTGAAGGTACAATAAAGACAGTGACTGGCAGGTTAGCCTCCATTACCTGCTTCCTATTGAACAGCTGGATAGAGGGAAAATGCTAAATTGGAGATTGCAGAGAAGAGTTTGTTACAGAGTATGGAGAAGATATAAGGGAACAAAGCTTTGGAAGGGAGTCAGATCTGTGTAGACTTCTTAAAAACATTACCCTGTGAATAAATTACCTTCTATGCTTTAATTTTTGAGCCTTGGTTTTCTTAGTCAGCCCACCAACAAACACAATGAACGTATTAATAGACATCATGCAATTAGATTCCAATATTGACAGAAAGTGTACCTAAGAATTCTAGGGCATTTTTGTAATATAAGATCACTTTGAAACTTCTTCAGTATTTTATTTCCAGAGCTCCTAAAGTCTCTGTTTTAAAACTGTGGAAGTGAAACCAAATAATCACAGGTTGCAATGCAACATATAATGAAAAAGAAGTGAGATTTGATATCAATCTTATTTTCTCTGTCAAAGTTAGCTATAAGTGTAACAGGTGTCCTTCACTGAAAATACGACATATTTATTATAAATTATAAAAGAGACATGTCATTCATACATGAATTTCTGGCCTTTTCTTGGTAGGAAGTAAAATAATTCATTTTTCAACAATAGAAAACAAATGACTGGAAAAAGAAGAAATCTGAGGCCAGGTTCTCAGCCAAGTCTGTCAAAATGAAGTGCTAGTGATTTCTAGAAAGAGGAAAATTTCAATACATCAACCTGTGAATTGAAAGTACAGCAACCCCCAGGTTTTTGATTTGGTTTGATGGGAGGGTTGTTTGCTTGTTAGTTTTAACAAGAATTTATTCTTGTGGAATTTATTGGTGTTCTATGAGCTTAGGGTGTCTTATATTTGCATTGTAATTCTGTCAAGTTAATTTTACCTTTCTCATGCTAGGGCAATTCTTTCTGCCAGAGGGCTGCCTTTAACATTATAATGTCCCTAGTGCTTTTTGTGTCTTTTCTGGACTGCAAGTTTGTCAAGGTAGAATAGTTACAAAAAGGTTCAAGAGTAAAAGAAGGCTAGGATTTGTCTTCACTGCTGAGAAACATGCAAGTTTGATAGGGAGTGATCAGATTTATTGTAGGAAAGAATGGATTGGAAAAATATCAGCTTTAGGATGTTTGGAGTATTTTCTATCCAAGACTGCACACTGAAGTTTTTCAATAAAATGATGTCATTCAAGGCTGAGATGTTTATCCAGTTGTGGCATAAGTCCATGACTTCAAGTGGTCCCACAGAGAGGGTAGGTCTTTCAAATCCAAACTGAAAAATGTCCTGAATTCTGAGTAGAAAAAGATTTGTGTTTTGGTCTTTTTCTACTTCATATGAGAAAAAAAAAAACAAACCAAAATAAACCAAGTAATCTTTTCCTTTTCCTTTTCCTTTTCCTTTTCCTTTTCCTTTTCCTTTTCCTTTTCCTTTTCCTTTTCCTTTTCCTTTTCCTTTTCCTTTTCCTTTTCCTTTTCCTTTTCCTTTTCCTTTTCCTTTTCCTTTTCCTTTTCCTTTTCCTTTTCCTTTTCCTTTTCCTTTTCCTTCTCCTTTTCCTTTTCCTTCTCCTTCTCCTTCTCCTTCTCCTTCTCCTTCTCCTTCTCCTTCTCCTTCTCCTTCTCCTTCTCCTTCTCCTTCTCCTTTTCTTTTTCCTTCTCCTTCTCCTTCTCCTTCTCCTTCTCCTTCTCCTTCTCCTTCTCCTTCTCCTTCTCCTTCTCCTTCTCCTTCTCCTTCTCCTTCTCCTTCTCCTTCTCCTTCTCCTTCTCCTTCTCCTTCTCCTTCTCCTTCTCCTTCTCCTTCTCCTTCTCCTTCTCCTTCTCCTTCTTTCTCCTTCTCCTTCTCCTTCTCCTTCTCCTTCTCCTTCTCCTTCTCCTTCTCCTTCTCCTTCTCCTTCTCCTTCTCCTTCTCCTTCTCCTTCTCCTTCTCCTTCTCCTTCTCCTTCTCCTTCTTTCTCCTTCTCCTTCTCCTTCTCCTTCTCCTTCTCCTTCTCCTTCTCCTTCTCCTTCTCCTTCTCCTTCTCCTTCTCCTTCTCCTTCTCCTTCTCCTTCTCCTTCTCCTTCTCCTTCTCCTTCTCCTTCTCCTTCTCCTTCTTTCTCCTTCTCCTTCTCCTTCTCCTTCTCCTTCTCCTTCTCCTTCTCCTTCTCCTTCTCCTTCTCCTTCTCCTTCTCCTTCTCCTTCTCCTTCTCCTTCTCCTTCTCCTTCTCCTTCTCCTTCTCCTTCTCCTTCTCCTTCTCCTTCTCCTTCTCCTTCTCCTTCTCCTTCTCCTTCTCCTTCTCCTTCTCCTTCTCCTTCTCCTTCTCATTTTCCCTTCCCTCTTCCTCTTTCTTTTCCTGTATGTGCTTATACCAAGGGAAACTTTTAAAGAAATATCAAGTTCAGAGCACACCAGAAAGTACTTGTTATTATTTCTTATTATTATGTCAATTGCTCTTGAGTTGGTCTAGTTTTCAGGTAATCTTCTCCATTTTATTCTCACTATAATATTGGTTTTTTTCATTTTCAGAACTGACTTTAAATTATTCATTTTCTATGAAGATTGCATAATCTTCATCAGGCTTCCAAATATGCATTTTCTAAATTATTTTTCTATATAATAATTAAAACAACCAAAATATTCCAAGTCCCGTGTATCATTTATAATTTGAAAGTTACAACTGTCTTTCTGTGACTAAACAATCAATTTGTCCAGTATGTAGAATTCAGTAAAATTTTGATTTTAATCCTTTGCAGTGTTGCTCATATAGTTGAGAAGGATGGAAGTATATTCCTGATTACCACCTTTCAGTTTGCAAGAAGAAAATTCTGATAAAAAAATCTAAAATCAATGCAAAAGGAGATCTATAAGATGACACTTTCACACTGAAGCATCACAATCTGGAGTAAACTGTGCTTCCTGTCATGATCTCTAAGTCAGTTATTATCTATTTAGGAGAATGTTAAATATGGTCTTATACACCTCATATCTTAGTTTGTCCTTTAAATAATGGGAGAGATAACAGCCCTCAAAACACTGGGGTTGATTCATGAAGTAGATTATCCTTTTTCTATAAGCAAGAATAAAGAGGATGTGAATAAGCTTTAAATTACCTGAGGCAGAAGCAGATATTTCCATATGCATATATTTCCTCCTAATAACTTTGTGCTTCATATTAACCAAGCAGCTGGAGTAAAATTTATTAGAACAAACTGTGGTCTCCCAGGAACTTTCATGTTCTTATGCCAGTGGATTAATGTTACTTAAATAGCTTGACATTCTTATTTAGTGAGTTTCTCCATGTCAGTTTTCCATACATATCATCTCTGGTCTAGTCTCCCTTCAGGCTAAGCCCATTAATATATGCTGTATCTGGTTGTTGCTTGGATCCATTTTCATGCTTTGTATCTTTGTGCTATATCAATGCAAAGAAAATTAGGCAAGATACAGTACGTACATTCCCAAAAGGTATACAAGCAAAATGAACAAGCCTAAGTTTCCAGCCTTACTGTAGTACTGCCAACATTAGCCACTCTGCTGGAGAAAGAATATCCTGCTCTATTAAGGTAAACCTGATGTATCCCTTGATAATCTTTATTTGTTGTTTTTCATTCCTGCACTGTGGATGTATTTTGTATCCTATACACTTCTGTGCTGTAAAGAAGAAGCACTTCTCAGTTTCTGACTTCATTACTAATCTTATTTTTTATAGCTTCTCTAAATTTGTATCGGTTTATAAAATGCCTTTAATCCATTCAGTATTGATTACATTTGTTAGTTAGGAATTATTGCAGTGCAAGATGGCATCTGCTGTCTTTTGTGGCCCCCTTTTTTTAATGATGAAGGCTGAGTCAGCCCACAGTCAATGACAGTCATCAGGAACTAAGATATTTGACCATTATTTACATGTAAAAAGTGTAAATAAGAGCAGCAAATCCCAGCTCTACTCTGCAGCTATAAAACTTAGCCTGCTTTTAGAATATTTACTTTACTGCAGCTCTAAGCATATTGCTTTCCTTTTCCTTGATACAACTTCTACTGTCCCAAAATATAAAAAAATATGGTAGAATCAGGAAAAATAAATGTGTTCAAGGCTCCCAGTGCTTATTTGGTAAATATTTTTGACCCTTTCTTGAAAACATGATAGATTTAATGCATGTAGATTCATATAAGGAAGGTTATTTTAAGCAGGATGTCTTCCTTTGCATTGCAAGACCTTCTGCCTCTGTTGTTACTTCCTCTGTCATTCATATGCACAAGTAGCATCACTGTATTTGTTAGCATATGAGTTAAAAATAATTAGTAATACTATGCAAACTGTGTTTTAACAGAATTCTTAATTACATTAAAAAAAAATTACAGCTAAAAAGAACTGTGAGCTTCCAAGCAGCCACTCCCCAGTCTGCAGCTCACAAGCACAGTAGAAGTCACCCACTCCCCATCAGTGAGCCCTGAAGATCCAATCTTTCCTGAGGTTAGTGAGAGAAATGATGCAAGCAACTATGCAAGCTGTGGTTTTTCCAAAGTGCCAACCTTCCTTTAAAACTAATATGAGTATTTTAAAGAAACTGCTACTGGGCTCAGGGCTGTGGGCTCAGAAGCTGGTCTGCAAATGTCATAATAAGTATGGGAAGACAGACAAACTTATGTCTGTGACTGGGTTTTTCTGAACATGCTTGCTCTCCAGGATCCCCCTCAAAATGCCTTCTGTTTGTCTCACTGATTATGTTGCAATTTACAGTACTTTAGTTTCATGCTAATGCAAGGACCCAGGTTTTTTGCACAGGCATACATGATCAAATTCTGCCTGTGAGAGAGAACTTCTCTCAAGTCAGTAATTTTTGAATCCATTCACTAATTTGGCAAAAAGGTTTTACAGTCTCTGTAATATTTCCTATAACTTTTATGGAAATAGGAAGCCAGATATGTGAAAGAGACTTTATTAATGCCTTTACTAAGTGAGAATTCGTGCACAGCTTAAATTCTAAAAATCAAGCTTCATTGGCTCATGGATCTACTTATTTGAAAATCTGGCTCGGAACCTCATAAGTATCTATCTTCTTACTCTTTGACAGATGTTTGGCGTTCTGCATGAAGATGTATCCTAGAGAAATGAAACAATAACAATGTTTTCATTTCAGTTGTTTCAATTTTGATGCTTGTTTTCATTCTCATAAGCAAATGTTTTCCTCTTGTTCTTTCATAAACTGCCATGGGATAAAATAAAATAAATCTCTAAGAACAAAAAGAAAACAATAAACCTCTTAAGTGGCTATTTGGTTTTTGTTCAGGCACCTAACAGCTGCTTCATTCTTCTTCACTGGTTCCAGATTTAATAAGGCCATGTAAGACTTTAAGAAAACAGCAATTAAGAAATTCCTTCTTTTTTTTTTTTTTGCTTAAATTGTTTTTTTTCCAGATTCTAATATAAAATCATGTACTCCAGTTTTCCTTTGACTATAATGTCTGAATATCTTATAATTTCTTGACTTATTTTTTTTAAGATTAGTGGAATAACAAAAAAATTTATTTTTCTTGAATAACAGCTCAAAACTGTTACTGCATACTGTAGCTGCATACTGATGAGACTCAATTAAAAAATAATAATTTATTCTGGTGAAATATCAGACTTTTGTAAACCAAAACTAATGAGATAGGTCAAAATCTGTTTTATTCTGATCATGTGTGTCTCTATGTCAGCAATACTGAAACATTTAAGGAATTGTTGCTGTAAAAGTTTTCATATGTTATCTCTTTCTTGAATAGAACTAAATGACTCACTCATTTCTTAGTTAAGAACTTTGCATTCATTTTTGGGATTTCCTTGACTTTTACTTTATTAATTTAGCACTAAGGATGCCACTCTACCCAACTTCTTTTCTAATCTTCCTTAGAGATTGCATTGTTACCAAAGTTGATGTGTTCTGGAGCTACACTTGAGACTGTCATAAGATCATGTAAGATCCTGAGTTGGAAGGGAGACACATTAGGATCACCAAAGTTTCATCAATAAGCATCATGAAGCTGTCATCAGCAAGTGCTCTTGTTAGAGTTGAGTTCATTTGTGTACTGGTGGATAGGGTTCATTTTCTTCACAGTGGGCAGTGTGAGGCCACATTTTACATTTGTGCTGAGAAGTGTGTTGATAACTCAATGATGTTTCCGTTCCTGCTGCGCAGGGCTTACACAAAGACCTTTTTACTCCTTGCACCACCCTATCAGCAAGGACTCAGGGAGTGAAAAAGAAGTTGGGAGGGGACACACCTGGGACAGCTGACCCCAACTGATGAAAGATATATTCTGTACAATGCAGTGTAACAGCATTGAAAGCTGGGGGAAGGAGTAGGAAGGGATGCATGTTTGGAGTGTGACAGTGTTTGTTTTCCCAAGTCATTGTTTGCCATGTTGAAGCCCTACTTTACCGGGGATGGCTGAACACCTGCCTGCCCATGGGAAGTGGTTGTTGTAGTTGATAGCTTCAAATGTATCTTTTCTCTTCTAGTTGTGATTTCCCCCCGCCCCCCACACACTTCTTTTTCTCCTACTGCTTACCTGGAGTCAAGTTACCATGGTTAACGAAGTTCTTTCTCCTCAGCTCCACTGCGAGAGGCCGGATGGAGTGGAGAGAGGACCCTGCTGGCATTTCCAGCTGCTTGAAATCTCTTTAGCCCAGGAAAGCATGGGGTAGGGAGACCCTTCTTTCTAACATGGAAGTTTGTAACTCTCTTTTTCCTGTCCCAGAGTGCCTCTGAGCTATGCAAGCTGAGAGGGCATGCTTACCTTCCCTTTCTTTCCCTCCTGCCTTGCCAGGAAACCTCCCCTCTCTGCCCCTCTGTGGAGAATACTCCTACACCTTTGTGGGCATTTGAAGAAGTTGGTGTCTGTTATTTCTTATCTTGGTGTGTGTAACCTTGATTTGTAGAAAGTTTGTAAGATGTACTAACTGAGAAAAATAATTGGTTCTTTCTCTGATGTTCCCTCCCTCCGAGAAACCCTGTTAAAAAGAGACCCCCCAGACCCCAAATCCTTTGTATTTTTCCCTTTGGATTCCCCTTCACAGAAGTAAACTGTGGAATGCAAACCAGGGAGAGAGTCCCCCCCTGATTTCTTTACTCGCTCTATAGACTTGAATTCCTGAAGAAAATCAGTGAACCCCACAAACATTTGCTGGCTCGAACCCAGAGTGAAGAGAAACCTCATCACTGAGCTAGCCGGGTCACTCTGGGGGTTTGAGTCAAGTGGTGAATGAATTCCTTGTTTAACTTTGTTTGCATGCATGATTTTTGCTTTACCTGTTAAGCCTTCTTTATCTCAACCCAAGATTTTTCATACTTTTTCTGCCCCATTCCACTAGGGGAGTGAGTCAGGGGCTCAGACACTTGAATGCACTCGAGGTGCCTTTTTTTTTTGTCCTAAAGTAGGTCATGGTCATGTGTGTCACTGTTTCTGGTAAGGTGGGGTGGTGTGTCTGGTGTTCACTGAAACAGGAAAATAATCTATTTTATACTGAGAGGCTTTAAAGTCTTGTTTGCTTCCCAAGCAATTGAATTATTTCTGTCCTAATTACAACAGTAATGCTCCAGTACATTAATTGGTACCTGAAAAAGCCTTTTGACAATACCAGTGTCCTACTGCTAAATCTTTAATAGTGTTTATAATATCACCTGTCATCAGATGGAGTTCCAATGGTAATTTATTTTTTCTCCTCCCCTTTTGCTCTTTGCTAGAAACCTGCAGGAATGAGATGCTGAGGAAAACCTGTGCCCCAAAGATACATTCTCAATAGACTAAATTATCCTCAACTTGAAAATAAAATTAAACTTCAAATTGAATTTTAGACAGTAGCGATAAAATTTTAAAGAGGAAATTGATAGTTGAAAATCTCCTTTTATTTTTAATGAAGTTTCACAGACTAGTCATTTTATTTTTCCAACATTTGCAATGCTGATTTGACACCTTCAATGCTTGTTTTAGTGTCATATTTTCTTTTCTAAAAGAAAATGTGTCATTCTTCACTTATATGCCATTTGTATTCGGCAGTAGATAACAGTACATAATCTTAAAATATTAGTCTGTCTTGATGGATTATGAGGGTTCACTCCACAGTCACCAAGATGAAGGTGTGTTAAAGTATCATTAAATTAATATAAAGTGAGAACAAGATTTTGAGTGAGAGTGTGATTCATTTTGTGAACAAAAGGTACAGAAAATCACCTTCTGTCTTTGTCTTCTATCTTTGAACCTTCAGTCAATTCTCATGCACCTTAGGGCTGGATTGCTGGACTTTTTGAACTACAGAATCATCAAGGCAGGGAGAGACCTTCAAGATCATCTAGTCCAATTGTCACCTTAGCACAACTCAAATTACCCCTAAACCCTATCCCCAAGTGCCACATCCAGGCACCTCTTAAACACTTCCAGAGACAGTGACTGCCCATCTCATCATTTCACTTGAGACATGGCAGAAGAGAACAATCCTCACCTCACTACAATTTCCTTTCAGGAATTTCTCCTTTCCTCAGAGAACAAGGTGATCACCCTTGAGCCTCCTTTTCTCCAGGCTAAACAATCACAGTTGCCTCAGCCATTCCTCATAAGGTATGTTTTCTATACCATTCAACACCTTTGTCACCCTTTTTTGGGCATGCTAAGCTTGAAATAACATCAAGATTGAGGCTTGAAGGAAAGTGTTATTCCAGAAAAATGAATATATTCAATAAAATCTCTAAAAATAGGAAATACTAAGGCCCAGATCTTTGACATTAAAACTTCTCCTCTCAGCCCTGACATGCTGCAGTACAGGCTATATATTTAAGCCTCTGTTGAGGTGAATTAATGACATTCTTAAAATACTAGAATTGTCTTGGACATTTCTTTGAATACTGAAATTAGAAAAATAAAATCTATTTTTCAAAAGGATCTCTCTGCCTTTTAAATAAAAAATAATGTCTTTATTCCATTTTGTTGACAGAGATTATTGGGATGTCATTGACCTCACATATTTCTTTAGAGTAAAAATCTTATCCAAAAAGTCAAATCTACAAGGGTGGTAAATAGCTATTTCATATTCAAATCCACTTGGTTGCTATAATTTTCATCAAACCCCAGGAATTCCTCACATAGAAATTACCTCATCAATAAAATTGTGTATTGCAGAATGTCATCTTAATGCTTCTGACCATGGTAGTTGCCCTGTGTAAATGTAATGTATCAATGCATCTATCTTTGATGCATAGCTCTTAGTTTCAGTAAAATATAATATGTTTTTATAATGTCTAAATCTTGGCTTTGAGTTCCTCTTGTTAAAAAAAGGTGACTGTCATCTCTGAGCCATTTAAGTTTAAAGCTAATCCTGGCTATGTGGGCAATTTTACATTGTCATGGGAAACATTTCTCAAAGGGAAATTGGGGAAGCATTAGCCTCTCTAAATATCTCACATATATTATATGTGAGGTATTTATAATATATAATTTATAATACATATACATATATATATGATATATAAATGTATCAAAATTTGTCTCTGATAAGTATCCAATTTTTTTTTTTTAATTGCATTTTGGTATTAACTACATTTCTAGATGTAAATGGGAGTTTACAGATTTTAAAAAAAAAATTAATTCATATTTACTTCAAGACTGGGTCTGTATTCTACAGACTGTTAAAAAAGCCTGTAACTAAAAGAAATAATGTTACTTCTACTATATACCTAGTTTATGATGCTACTCTTAGGCAAACAATAAAATAAAAATGAATTGCTTGTCAGGAATTGTCTTGCTGAAATGGTGGATATAAAACAGAAAATTGGTTTAGAATTTCTTCCAGGAAAAGTACTAACTTGGATATGTTCAATACTTTTAGTCCAGGTCAACTTATATATATTTCAAGAAATCCTTTGAAATTTTTCACTTTCTGCCTCAGCCTAAACAGCAAGTGAAAAATATACAGAAGAGAAATATGTTTGCTCTCTTTGTCTTTTATCTTAAACACCAGCAACAAATGAATTTTCCAAGAAAAAAAACCCAAAATATATAATGGATTCTTATACATTTATCCAATGCTGTACAGGACTTATTTTCTGGAGGATGACAGTTCTCTACTGTTATGAGATGATATTTTCCTTTGAGAGGTTTATTGCTCTGTACATGCTGTATCTGTGCTAGACTGGTTTATCTGAGGTGAGGTGATTAGCAAAGGTGTCAGTTTGTCCACTTTCTGTACGCAGAGAGATGCCTGGGAAAGTTTCTGGGGGAGGCCCCTTATGCACCACTCCTGCCTTCATGCTGGAGGCATTGTCCATACAAGACTACTCTTTTTTTGCCATTTATTATTTATTTTGCTCACTGGGTCCAGTGGGCTGATAGAAATAAATTATTGTTTCCATTTTTCTATCAGTGGCAAATAGAAAAGTAGCTTTTAGGAGGATTTAGGTCCTCTGATGTGAAGACCTATCCCTCTTGGTGGCATATTTCACTTCAGTGCAGTCCCAAGTTGGCTCTGTCACATTCTCATTTCATCCACAATCAGATGTTTGGCTTCATGTCCTATTTTTTCCCTGTGGTAGATGAAGAAGAGTGTGGCATGATTTAGCTGCCTGAAGACAGGTGATTTTTGATGTTCCCTGGGACACCTCAGGTAGGGGACTGGCAGCTGGGACACAGAGCTTGTTGGATGCCCTTGCACTCCAGCAGTGGCAGCTGGAGTCCAGGTAGGACATCCCCTGGCCCCTTTGCAGGCTGATGATGATCTATTTGTCAAACAAGAATTTTCTGACAGAGGGATAGTTTCATTCAATTAGTCAAGGCTATGCTGCAGTATCTGCCTTGAGATTAGCACAAGATGCTTTGCTATTTTGTGATTCTTTATAATACTAACAATTTCCATCTCAAACCATTCCAATTATTTCCCCAAAGGTGGTCTAAATGTGATTGATCAATACACACAATATTAAGAAAAAATTATGATGGGTTTGGAGTGAAAATTATATTTCCTCTGGTGCAAACCCAAGGACAGCCTTAAAAAATCTTTTAGAGTTAGGGCAATGCAAATAATGTTCCTTTACAGGAGACATTGCATAGTGTGTATAGATCTCTCTGTTCTCATTTTGCCTTAGGTGGAATAGTCTCAGCCTCATAAACCAGCTTTTCATACCTAGCAACAAAACCCATTCCAGGGGCAGGAAATGTAGGTGTAACATGGTAGCTGCTCATTAGAACTCAGGCATATGCACACTTTTACAATGTCCTTTTTATCAGAATGTGTTGTAAGATCAGTCTATCACTATTCATCCCTCATCAAGTGGTAAGGAACTTTTTATAATTGATGATCCAAAATCTAAACATGTTTTTAGGTTAGATCAGTTTGTTACTGTGAGTACAGAACAGAGAATGCTGGCTGAAATCTTTAGGCTTGTATTCTGAAAAAGAAATAATTTGGTACTTCCATTGCAGTTTCCAGTAGGTTTGGCATTTGTCATATGTGATATATTAGTTTTGAAAGAGATATAATTCATTGTCATCGAGGCTCTCAAAACCAGCAAGTTTAAGTGTATCGATGAACATCTGGTTTAAGTGCATTTCCTTTCTATAACTTCAAAAAATAACATCTGTCTTTTCAGAAGAAATAAAATGATGCTCATCTTAGATGAAACTAACAGGTGAAAATTCCACTTGCACATGGTATGAAAGTTTAAGTAATAAAGAATGAAATAAATGATGTATTGGAATATTTTAATAAATTATCTTTTCCATTCCAAGAGAAATATATTTGTATCCTGTAGCAATAAGCCTCAGGGTTTTGAGTTAACGAAGAAATTTCTCTTTTAGCCTGTAGCCATGTGCTTTCTTGTTTTCTTTCATCCAACAGTTTTATTTATCCCCTTTTGCTCCTGTCTTTTATTTTCTTCTGCGTACTCACACTTTCTGATCCCCTGCCTTGTATTTAATCTTCTCAGCTCTTATCCCAGCAGATTTCTTTTCAAAATACATGCATAGCTCTGAGAAAATGGCTTGGGAAGGAGGATCCCTGGGGAGAAGGCCTCAGGAAATGAAATAGCTCAGCTTAAACATAACAATGAGTTGATCACAGGATTGTGATGAATGCAGTTAAGTGTGCTGAGTTTGTATTGTTTGTTTCTTGAACAGCGCTGAATAATCATACTTCAAACATGCCTAAAAGTATTTATTTTTTTTTTGTTAATCAAGCTATATCAGAAAGATATTTGAACTTCAGGTTACTAAGTTTTTAATTTCACTCAGTAACACAGATCTATTTACTGGTTGTATGGTCTGAATTTCAACCAGCAACTTTTCAACCATTAAAAATCGAATCCTAGGGTATTAAAGCAGCATAGATTAACAGAAAGGTTATGGATGATGGCTGGGTTGGTTGATGATAACTGAAGAAAAACAAGTTTTGTTAGGTGGAAAGATTATTGCTGAAGGGCTCACAGCAGTGAGATGGCAAAATCAAGTAGAGGCTGTGCCTTTAGCTGTTGGCATTGTAATGTGCATGACTATGAAATCTGCATACACCAGCTCATGGATCTTTTTCACCGCACTTTTTTACCCTGTGTATGAAAGACAAATGGTATTTTGCTTTCCTGGAACCACACCAAATAATTCTCAGGTGTTATGTTTGTCCATTTAGACACTTTTTGATGTAAGATACAGTCTAAATGAAACAATGGCACGATTTTATGCAAATTGTACTGACTCATCTGCACTAATTCTTAGAAATTGTTGAGATTTAAAAAACACATTCTTTATTTACCAGTCACCTATAATATATTGTTTCAAAGCATAATTTATTTTCCGGAATCTAATGAATAAAAATGAGTTTTTTACATGATATACTGTTTTATGCTAGTGTAGAGAACTGAGTTTTAAACCACTACAGAACCACCAATAGGCAGATTCTGTAGTTCAGAGACTTGGATAATGCAGCTTTTTAGCCTTTAGCCAGCATTTTATGGCACAGGCTATAAATTTGGAAGGAATTAGACTTTTAGTGTCTTCGTATTACAGTCTATCAGGACAGTGTGGAAACAAGAGCTATTTCTATTAGCATAGCAATGCAACATTCTTTCCAAAAATAGTGAATGAAATCAACAAACTAATTAGATTTTATGCATAATGATGATGGCCAATATTGGTCAAAAGAGATAATAAAATCCTCCATTTAATGGAGCCAATATTCTTGTTTATATTAGATAAGGAAAAAGAACAAGAAGTAGCATAAACCACTGTGAGAGTAGTGCGTTTCAGAATGAAATCATGTGCATCTCACCTTTCTACTTCCACTATACAGAACAGAAAAAGACAAAAATAGTTTTGAACATAGCATGATATTCATCACTTAATTCAGAGGTCATGTGCAGGATTATAGAGATAGAATATTCCTACACATCAGCTATAACATACATACATTTAAGGGAAAAGTGCAATATTTTGTATCTAATCTTACAAATTTACATACTAGTTTGTCCCTGACCCTTCTTCAAAAGGTAATGAAAAATCCTGGTATCTAGAGACTTTGTTTCCAGTGCTGTAGCAGTGTATTTTGTGTCCTGGCATATTTGCTGAAACTCAGGTGCCCTGAGATACTGAGGCTGGTGGAGCTAATGGCACTGGTTTAACAGATTTTGATTTCTAGCCACTATTATTCAGACTGGCAGACCTAGTCCAATAGTAAGAACATGTAGCTAGAGAACATTAATATTCTTGCATCTTTATATAAACCAGTATAAGAGCAGTATTAAACCTTTTCCTAAGACCTACTACACAGCTCTTCTGTATTCATGGAAGCCAGGTTGATTAATTCTGTCCTGTAACATCTCAAATGCATCTCTGGAATTACTGAAAAGCATATCTTATTCTTTTCTATAAAATATGTATAAGTATTTCTAGTATAATTTCTTCTTTTCTACTTTTATATTCCTTTTCTTACCTGTATCATTCTTCTCCTCTATGTATCTACTACCTTTAATAGCTCTGTTTCTCATGTGCTTATCATAACTCAATTACAGATGTAAATTTTCCTTCCTGCTTGCACAATTATTGCATAATTTATTATTCAATTAAAGAACTTTCAGATGAAGCCTATATTTTAAAATAAATCCTATTTTTAACATAATAAAATTCATAAAAATAATGCATAAGAGTTCACTTTATTCTATGAAGAATGAAAAAAATTAGTTTTCTTCATATAAGGTAAGGAGAGGCTGCAAAGGAAACATTCTTTTACCAGCAATGTCTCTGATTATGCACCAATAGAAAGAAAAGGTAATTGAAATTTACTCACTCATATAGAGACTAAATGACTATTTTCATAATATTGCTTTTGCAGAGTATTTAAAGTATAAGTGGAAATAGCTTGACAAATTGCAAGTAACTCAGCAAATATATTAATAGTAATTTATGTGAATCTTGTGTAATATAATTTATGCCAAGATTGCTGAAATTTTATCAGATCATCACTCTCTGAAAGTACAGAATCAGTTATTGACCTCCCCAAGTTAAAAACTTGAAATACAGCTTATCTGGCAGTTTTCTTTCTCATTATAAAATAAGCAGCTGCATTAACTGCTTACCAAAGATTCATAATATATTGCTCTTCTGCTTTATTCAGCTCTTGAGTAGAAATTATTCCAAAACACAGCCTTAGATGTAAACAGTCTCACACTGTTTGTAATTCTGTTGTGTAAACAGACTTTCACCTACATAAACAGATAAAAACTGACACCAAATACTCTCGTCTTGTAGGGGACTGAACACTGTGAATTTCAATCTAAGTGTCACGCCCTCAGTGTGCTCCTTGATGCAGGTGAATTGACTGAATTGCATAATTATTTTTCTGTTTGCATGTGGGCTTGATATGAGTGTCTAAGACTTCCACAGCAGAGTCAATACCTACACAGAGAAAAATGTCACAGCTACAGAAAAAATGCTTTGTGTATGTAATGTTCTATTAAATCTAAATATCTAAAAGATGACAGAACATTTTGAAAGCTTCTTAATACGAAATGAAAGGCAATCCAAATCTTTATCTGGAAAAAAAAAATCTTCATTATTTAAATTTTTTTTTCTTGTAAAATTAATATTGTCCCCATTATATTCCCCTTTGAACACTATAACACTATGTGTCAATAATAATATATTAAAGTTCAGTATTTCATTGGTTTTACACTATGTGAAATAGAGAATAATTATTCCTATTCATTTTATCTATGACTTTTTGTGATTCCACAGACCTCTGTCATATGCACTCTTTTATTTATTATTTATTTATTAATCATTTTATATTTCCAAAACTGAAGAGAACCAAAGTTTCAGTCCCTTCTTGCTCAGCAGCCTCTCCGCAGTTCTGATAATCTTCATTTCCCCACAGAGGCTGTAACTGGTGATTTTTCCCACATCTCAGGTGAGCAGTGCCACCTTTGCAGCCCGTGGGAAAGCCAGCACCTTGCTCTGCAGCTCCTGTAAGGCTGTGCCCTTGGAAACAGAATTCCCTCTAACTATGGATTGCTTGTTGGATAGGTCTGGGTTTGCTGTCATGTATTTTCAGCAGCAGAATGTGAAAGATCACGATTTGGGAGCAGAAAGTAAAGAATAATAGGGGAACTCTCTCAGCACTGGAATTGCTTCTACCTTGCCTTTTATTTTTTTCTTTTTCCCCCTCTTTTTTTCCTGCAGGTAACACTGCCCTATAGCTTATTACTACAGCTTGTACTGTATACTGGTTTTTTTTTCCAGGTTTCTCTGCCTGGTCTTGAGACTAATATGCAAATAAGTAGAAAAACTTGTTTTCTCTACAGTATTTTTTGTTGGTTCTCTGTGGGGTTTTTTTGTTTTTGGTTTTTTGGGGTTTTTTTGGTAGATTTTTTTAATGCAGTTATTGCAAATGTTTAGGAAAATAGAGCTTGCAATGATATTTGTCATCTATTCTCCCAGAGGTATTGTGTGAGATGTACCCCTTTAATTCAGGTCAGTGCAGATTTAGGTTGGATTGATGAGAAGAAATTGCTAATTAAAGTACACAGATTCCACCAGGGACCAGTGTATTTTGAGGACACAAAATGTAATTTTCAAAGTGAGATGACTGCAGTCTCAAAAGACTTTTCCTTTACTTTTTTTCTCCTGCAATCTTCCATCATTTCCACTTCTCCCACCCCAGAGCAGCAGCAGAACTAATAAAATAAACCCTTAAATTCTGGGGTGAAAAATTGCTTATTTCACTTTGAAATGTAGTTGCATTACGAAACTAAGCCAAACTAACACCCACAAGGTACAGTGAGACTATGATTCTTAAACGCAAAAAAAAGTCTTACAACTCCCAATAAAGTTCCAAACATGAATTTTCACTTCTTTTTGCTTAAAAGTGAACCTTTCTACAACATCTCTACTGACTAGAGTAGTGCAGTACTTCGTAGGAATAAAATTACAGACCATATGAGTCAGGATTATCTCACTATGGATCAGAGTCATGATTCAATATGGCAGATAGCATTGAAATATCTCTCACATAGTGCTGCCAGTATCTCTAAAATAATTTCTGTCAACTTCACCACTTCAAAAAAAGAACTAACATTCAGTTTGGATGAATAAATAGAGATTTTTCTGAATGGAATGCAGTGCTCTTTCTGTAATATGAAAGCCTGAAGCAGATGAAGTCAAATAATCAGTTGATTGTAGCTGAAATTGGAACTATAGACAAAAACATGTCATGGACACATATTTTACTTCTATTTGGTGGGGCTTTGGATGTTTCTCAAAATATTCAATCAAATCACGGTCTTTCTTGCAAGATCTGGATTGAATATTGGGCATTGAAAAATCAGTGATTTTGTAATGGATTTACAAAATTTATTACTTTATTTAACTCAAATGGCTTGAATTGGTGTTATCCCCTGCCCTTATTTGCATTATTAACCTTTTTTAGGCTCTAAGATTTTATCTGTCTTAAACTTTCAGAATCGTAAGTGGACTTTTTTCACAGATGAGTGCAAGTTTTCATCTGATTTATAGATTGAATAAAGCAATATTTTCATAAAAGATTGGACTTTTGTTGTTGATAATTGCCCTTGAAAAATAGTTATATAAAATCATTCAAAAAGTTAAACTCTTTCATTTGAACTGCTGTGGTATCTATTAAAGGGAGCATTTCAGTCCTTCACTGTTGTAACAAATGGTTATTGCAATATAATTTTATGAAATTGAAACAAATTTCCTTGAACAAAAAATTCAACTTGTTGAAGACAAGGTACTGGTGCTTTTTGACTTCCTACTTATAGTCTTTGTGTCTTGAAATAAAAATGTTTAGGGTTTTATGATTTTGAGACCTTTAGAAAAAGTATTACCTCTAAAATGTCTACATAATAATGTGTATATTAAACTATAATATGTCTTACTGAAGCAAACTTAAGTTTGCTTCAGCCCATTTCATTTTTGGCTCTTACACCTCTGGTTTATAGTACAATTTTCATGAGCTTTATACCAAGTTCTGCATCACTATCCACTTACCACAGAAATTAAATATGATTGGTATTGCTGATGAAGTTCTTTGAGCAGTTGACTACAATTTCTGGAAAGCGGTTTAAATTTTTTCAAGATCATGTCTACAATTGTGAAAGCTTATGTTTCTATAATGTCTTTTGATAGAACCTATATCCTGAATCTGTGATTTTTCCAGTCACTTTGAAATATAAGGATCAGATTCTGCTGTCAGACCGAGTTATTGAATTAAGTGACTGTCATTCTCTGCGCTTAACAATCTGTCTTCAGCCTATTTAGGTTAGTGGTATCACAGGGAAGTCCTTGTCAGGGAAGAGAGAACATATGTTACTGTTTGAATTAGGACTCTTCTGTTCGTTCTTTCTTCTAAGAATATTGAAAATATCTTTGCCTTCAACATTTTCTGTGTTATTTGGAAGAGCAAGAACAGCTCATGATGACAGTAAGCAAGCTCTGTATCATTCAAATTTGTGTCCAGACCCAAAAAAAAGCAACACAGAATACTCCAAGGCATTTCCGGACAGCCTGACACAGCTGTGAGCACAGAATGGCCATAAAATAAGGGCAGTCTGGTAGACAAATTTCTGCTAAGGAAGTACTAACCTTCTCCTCATGTTGTGCTTCAAACACTTGTTCCCTTGAAATTCACAAAGTTTTTCATTCTCCTCCCACAGGTAGTGTGTGCGGCTGTGAGCACTTTTGGCAAAGTATGTGAGCTTTTTGCTCTGGTGGTTTGTTCAAGAACATCAAATTCAAGGTAGTGACAGACCATGGTCAGTAAGGGATTCCTGAAAGACTCAAAGTAAAAAGAAAACACTAGGTTTCCAAGGCTGAAACAGCCAGAAGGTAGTACAGTGGTGTCAGCAGAGCTCTTTTCTAGTCATCATGCACTGAGCTTCTGTGGATCACCTTGTGAGGTGTGTTACCTGAGGAGAAAACAAAAGTTAATATTGAATTACTGTTGGGTGTTGTGTTGTTCTTAATGCTTTGTTTCTTCATGGCCAAAATACTATAAAAATAATTGTCTGGCACCAGAAAGGCTTTATGATCAAAGACTTCACTCAGCATTTTCCTCCTGGCTGTCCACCCTTTTCCAGAATGTTTCAGTGAATTTCAGTGAAATGCTCCTGATTTTCAGCCTGTTTCTCTCTGCTTAACAGTGATCCAAAAAATCTATGTACAGTTTAAAGAACAACTATCAGTGTTCTGCCTTGCAGCTGGAGTTCTACATTCTGTACATTAATGGCAAACACAAAAGCTGCTGGATGGGGGAATCAGTTTCAAATATTTCTATGAAGGCAAATAAACCAAATCCGCGGTGTATAATTTGGTCCTTGTACTCTCCAGAATCTAAAACGCTGTTCTCATAAATGAAACACCCATGGATTTTCTTATGTATTCTCTAGGCTAGTACTGCACTTGCTGGCACCCAGGACCCTGTAGAGACAGACAGTAGAGAGAACAGCTCTTTCCTCATGCAAGAAAGAGTTAGAGAATATTTTAACCTCATGCCAGATAGTTGTACCAGTCAGACAACTATTTATACAATGTTTACTTATATTTTCTTAATCCTATTTCCTCTAAAATCACCTGAATCCATCCTTTTCCTTGGTGTTTCCTCCCCTAAATATTTGATAAGTCTTGTGAAATTCCCAAATATTCTTCCCCTGGTTTTTGGCTGGTCAGCTTCCCACATGTATTGGTGCCCGGAGTTGCTCCTGCCCAGGTTCAGGACTTAAAGTTGTCCTTGGGACACTCATTTTCCTAAGTAACTTTACATGAAATATATGTACTTCATTTAATTTCTTTAAGTTGTTTTCTTCAGCTCAGATATATATTTCCATTTTTTATAAGCATAAATACTTTTTTTGAATTCTAGTTTACATTTATTTTTGTAAACCCAACTGCTCAAAATACCCTTATAAATCTGTTTCTAAGTGTATAAATCACTTCTGATAATATAATCCTGTCTCGATCACCAAAATACCTCAAAAAAATTTATCAGAGGTCCTCAGAACGGCCTAAACAAATCAGTGTCTGACAGAATCCTAGGTGATATTTAGATGGTAAAACTTAGGTTTGCATTCCATTTATCTGCTTGAATACTTTGGCTCTTTATTCGACCCTATTAGCATCACATTGATTACAAATTGAGATGCTATTCTAGAAGTGTATTTTATCAATGAAAAACGTTGCAGCAGCAACACAGAACATACACATGTTTTGGTTTATTTTCCTTTAAATGTGAGTATCCCCTCTGGGAGCTGCAAACAAGCATTGATGTGGTACTGTATCACTATATTTGCAGAGCAAGTTTTTCTATCTAGAATCCATTGCTCTGAGTGTTTATTTTCAGATCTTTACAAAGGAACAAGGAGGAAAAGAGGGAAGACTTAGCCATAGAAACACGAAGGAAAAATAACTCTTTTTTAGTGCAAACATTCTGGATAACACCAAAAATGTGAATGTTTTACTGTCATGCTAGAAGTTCTAATTTTTGACTAGTAAGACATTGAATTTCTGGCTGTGAGGTTTCAGTGAAAGAACTCAAAGACTTGATTTGAAACTTGGCTTTTCTCTGCAAGTTTAATCTCTGTACACTGCAATTTTCTTTCAGGTTTGTAGGAGCCATCCTGGGAATGATGTCAGCACTCAGTATTATGGAGGAGAACCCTTTATACTGGAGGTTCTCAGAGCTTCAACCAGATTTCTATGATATGGTTGTTCTATTGACATGGAGTGTCCTTTGGGTCTGATAAAATCTAACTTTCCCATTTCATGTTCTTTTGAGGGGAACAAAGAATTTAGTTATCTCTGCTTCTTCATTAAAATTGTTACTATCTACATTTACAGTGCTAGATTTAGCCAATCCTTTTGTGATGGAATATAGCTGTATAAAAAGCAGAAATAAAGCATCAGCACATTTTACCTGTTATACACAGGTAAAAACACATTGCTAGAAAATATTGCATGCAGATAGATTAAAAAACAGTGTAAACATGCAAATATATAAATGTGCTTCTCTGAATATCATGCCCAGCTTTATGGATCTCTCCTTTTTCCTCTTAATGGTTTAGGGCATGGCACTTCACGATCATAGAACACATTACATTCCACCTGATCTATAATTCTTTCTACCTGGGTGGCAAGCACCAGATTTTCAGAGATGTTAGAGCAGCTACCTAGAGTTTCTATTTCCAAACATTGAGTACTTGGTTTTTACTCTCAAACAGAACAACCTGTTGCTTGGTCATCTCAATATCTGGCTTTTCCACAGCTTTGAGAAGTCTCGAGGGCTCTGGAAAGCTGACTGATCTGTCCTAAAAGATGCCAAGCTGCAGCCTGGATCTTGGCTAGTAATGAGACATTCATGCATGAAGGCAGTTTAAAGCACAGTCACTGGAACATGTGTGAATGTAAGCTGAGTTTGGCAAAACCAAAAATAAAATTAAAGGAACATAAATTTGCCACTGTAAAAAATTATAATTGCAATAGCTAAAAGCATTATAGGTAAGTTTAAAATTAGGAGTCTCTGTAACACTGCTCTTTGTAAGTTACATCTCAAGTTCCATAATTCAGAAGTGAAGTAGAAAATATTTTCACCATTCTTTGTGGACAAGATAAAAAAAATCAAGATAAATTCTGGATAGTACCTAAACCTGCTAACCCCTAAAGATCAAAGGAAATAAATGTACAGTTCTATATTTTTGCCTTATTTGATCTTCTGCTAGCAGCTATATATTTGCAGAAATACATGTGGTAAGATGAGATGCTGAACTGGCTTTTGAAAAATTTTGTGTCCATTCTGCTAACTTATTCTGGAACAAAGACTGGAAAGAAAAATATAATTTTTACTGATGTTTTTATTATTATTATTATAAGATTAAGTTGTCAAGTATTTATTTCAATAGTAGCCACCAGGAGAGAAAAGGTATATTTCTGTATAACATAATGTTCCAGATCCAGTGTGATTAAAGCTGATCAAGTTGAAGACAAAGAATCTTGTATCAGTAGAAACTTTCCTGATTTTCTATTTAATTTTTCTGCACAGACTCAGGTACACTATAATTTCCTGTGTTCATAGTAATAGACCATGACAGATTCCATGTGTATAGGATGATCTAATTTAATTGTTTACTTCTGTTCTTGAACCAGCTGTTAAAGGCACTTCAGGAACAATTTTAATGTCCTTAGAATGTTGTGCATTGCACTGGCAGCAAAGTAATGAGTCAGTGTTGAACAATGCAATACTCAGGTGCTTAATGCAGCAAAATCCCTATAACTAAATACATACATACATACATACATACATAATGTATAAGTAAATAAGAATAACTGAGTTGCAGTGCCAAGCAAAAGGCTTAAACTACAGCTGGTCTAAAATCCAGATCATGGCAATCTTGTATTCTTATATTATATCCACACAAAGTTTAGTATATATGCCAATATATATATATATATATACATACAGAGTTTATATGTATCAAAAGTTATCTCCCATCATCTTCCATTATAGGTGTTGGCATTCCAGTGCATGTCTAAACTAACACACAAATGTTTTTTTCATTGTTCATTGGTTAAGAAGTTTTAAAAACTGAACTTAAAAAGCCTTTCTATAGAGCTAGGCATAATTTTATTATATTGATTTTCTGCAGGTAAATATGCAGGTTACAGAGCTGTAGTGTTTTTTTTATTCTAACATACCAGTATAGAATGTGCAGTGTAATAATCATTTTGCTGGTGCTTTGAGAGTTCAGCATGACCTTATGGGTCACTGAATTCATTTCACTAACTCATCACAAACTACAATGACAGCAAAGTCACCTACTGTGCCACCTTCATCTAAAGTAAATAGCATGGAGAATTTAAACAAGTGTTTTGATCCCTTCAGTGCTTCAGAATATCAAGTTGTTATTGGGCCTTTTGTGAGTTTTGAGAGTATTTTTAAAATTCAACATTCATATAAATTTAGACTTTTTAGCTACTTTATATGTGGCTAAGAAAAGGATGTATTTAGATGGTCACCTAAAATTAGATGGTTCATAAGACAACAATTCTTCATGTCTGATCAATTTAAGGATTTCAGCAACCTATTCATTGAGAAATAAATGTGAATACAGATGAAGTGAAAGCAGAAAAAGAAAGGTGTCTCTTTTTCTTCAGCAAGACTATTTTTTTTTCCGCTTTCTTTAAAAAAAAATCTTCTTCAGATTGTATTTTCTTTTGAACTCCATGAAAGCTTACATGTACAGGAAACAAAAAAATAAGAGTAATGTAACTGACTGTAATGAGTCACAGCATGTCAACATATGCAGCTACATCTTTGTAAATCATTCTTGCTACTATTCTGTAATCCTTTATGGCAGAGGTTCAGTTTGAAGGGGTAGATCATATAGCTCTTCTCAGTAAACACAAATGCTGGTTCCAAACCAATAGCTGGCCCACTGTGTCTTTGTCTTTACCTTTGCTTTGTGAATATTGAATGAACAAACTAAAGATTTTCAGAATGTACTGCTGATTTAGGACTCTTCATCTTTGGGATGTCCTAGATATGATTTTCCAAAGGATTGTAGCTTTAGGCTTTTACTGATCTACCTTAAATTCCTCATATTCATAATTTCAAAGAATTTACCCCAAAACTAAGACTTTCAATTCTTTCTTTTCCAATGTGTTCATTTGCACTTTACAGACACAGACTGCTGGAAGGCATGCTGTCTTATCAGACAGGCACAATGTTTTTCTTCTTATTCATCAATGCTGCATTTTCTTTAGGTAAGAAAAGATAACAGCAATGAGCACTAATTTTTTTGTGTGCCTCTGGGGCTGCATTGGGCTGCTGAAAACAAGAGATAAGATCACTGGCTTCACTGAGCAACTACATTTACTTTAGATATATGTGTAAGAGACTCAGGAGAGAGGAA
The DNA here is from genome assembly GCF_971803275.1 of Cyanistes caeruleus. Classification (NCBI taxonomy): domain Eukaryota; kingdom Metazoa; phylum Chordata; class Aves; order Passeriformes; family Paridae; genus Cyanistes; species Cyanistes caeruleus. Next base: position 40,222,928 of record NC_141706.1, on the reverse strand, counting down.
ATTATTTACATTTTGGCATCTTAATGTATTTCCATCTCTTTTTCACCTTCTTTCTCCTTGCTTCTGTAATGATTTCTTTTCCTCCTGTTAAAACCTGCAGGATATATAACAGCTTCAGTGGCATGACTAATCCATGTTTATACAGTAATGAAGGGACTATAGCAATGTCTTTGAGGTGAGTGGACTTTTTGTCTCTACATTTAAACACCACATCAGAAGGGAATTTACCTCATATACTTTGCCTGGCAACAGTCTCTAATTAATGCCCCCTTCACCTCTCACCCCCAGCCTAAAACTCTCTCAAATATACATCTTCTCCATGCATGAATGCTTCCACAGGGCTTTTGGTTTCAGTCAACTCTATTGAGAAGTTAGCTATCACAAAATCATTTAATAGCCCTTTTATGTGCTATTCTTTCCACCTGCTAATTTATGGTTCTTTCTTATGCATGTCTGCATTCTTGTAACTATCCTTTGGAGACAGCTTCTTGCCTTGAATGAAGAGATTTTGTTTTGCTCTTTTCTCTCTCTCTCTGTATGTGTGTGGGAAGTAAGCCCCTCACTTGAGAGGATTCATGTGCCTTTATCAAGGACATCTGACATAAACTGAAAATATAACTTACTAGTTGTATTTTTTTTCTTGACACATTTTCCAACCATCTTAGTCAGCAGTAGTTTGTAAGTACTTAGTGTTCAGAATATACCCTTTTCTGTGCTAGAATAAGTTTATAACAAACACCTAATTTATAGTTCTATTGTATCACAGCATTCCCCTGGCTTTGCTCCCAGTTACATGAGGATGTTTAACCCTCTTATTCTAATTTCACTATTGAAAATTTCTAAAATTTGGAGGACTTGGTTGTTTTTCACTCCTATGCATATACTGCACTATAGAAACATTTATGTTTTCTCACACTCTCTAAGCCTTTCTACTTTTTCCAAATCCTTTAGCCACAAAAGGAATGCTGGTTGTCTACATTAATTTAGGTTTTGAGGGAAATTATTCTTCTACTTTATTCTGACAGTGTTGGGCTACTGGAAGACTGGTTCTTAATTTATTTGTCCACATTAAAAGAAAGTGTTTGCAGCGGAAAGTTTTAAAAAATTATTTGTGGCAGAGTCTACACTGAATTCATGTAATGAAAACACAGATAAAGAAGTTATATCCCTTTTGAGAATAAAAAGCAGTAAAAGAATAATTCTGTAGCATGATGTTTTAATGATTAGATATGTCATGGAATAGTGAATAATACTGGGGTTCACCAGCTGCTTAATGTTTGTCTTGAAACCACTTATTCTTACTGTGATTAAAAAGAAAAATAAAAGATTTATTTATTTGTTACCAGAGACTGCTAAAAAGCAAAATTCATCTAAGGAAGGCTTAAGCAGTTTTTGTAGTAAAACAATTACAATTTACAATTTATTTATCTCTAGCTATAGGGAGGTCTTGTGGAATTACAAAAATATTAGAATTATACTGTGATTTGACTTAATAGATTCTTACAGAAAAATAATTTTGAAAATCTGTAAACACAAGAGGCATCTACAGTTGAATGGACATTCTACATCTTTCCTCAAATAACGTAAATGTTCAGATTTCTGTTTCTGTCCATAGGCCAAGACCTACTTCTGAATAAAGTGATCTAGATATGTATTTTCCAAACTGTGAGCATATTAGGTCTTCAGCATGTTTTATCAAGTCAGTTTTTACATTTCCTGTGTTTTAAAATTTTCTTTTATTTGTGTTGGAACAAAATGAAACAGAGAATGCAACAGCAACATCACTTTCTCTTATACACCAAGAACAGAAATAAATAGATCCTCAGCTTTCACATGATAAGAAACCCAAACTCTGACAGGCTAGGAACTTAATTACCTAAACCATGGCAAGTGGGCAGGTGCAGAAATGCCAGTCCAGTTTCAAAGACACTGAACAGTGATGCAGCATAAGCACCATTAAAGCTTCAGTGGCAGGTTGGGTAGAAACTCCTAAATTGCGATTTTCAATGTTTGTCCCCAGTCCTTTACTAGGACTACTACTAATTTACATTAGTAATTTTCTTTTTTTAAATAAATTCTAGTGATAAGAATAATATTGTAATGTTCTGCACTTACTTTAATTTTAGTTTCTTTAGGAATACCTGAACATTTCACATTTGGAAAGATGGGTGTGGGTAATATTCTTCTGCTGAATATTGGTGATCTTATTGTCTATCCTATTGTTCCTGCAGGAAGTTTGAAATTTGATTTTTTTGTATTTTTTTTCTAAATCAGTATAATTCTATGAGATACATATAAGAAATTATTAAACCTCTTAAATGTCCCCTAGACAGTTCTTGTACCTGCTGTCTTTTCAGATATCTTGTACCCTGCATGCATTTATAAGTTAAAGAACAGGTTATAGAATAAGTTTTTTACCTTCCAGCATGTTGTTATACAAGACATTGATGATTTCAGGAAATTGAATGAAGTATTCAAGGCAGCATGCATCCCAACCCACCCAGCAAAGACACTGTAACAAATCAATAGCTCTTTTGCCTTGACTGACTTTTATCATGTGTTCCTTTCATTTCACTCATTTTATTCTGAAGATATAAAACACTTGCATATTGTTAACAGCCTCTATACACCATCAAAATAGGATGCAGTGGCAAGAATGTGTTTTTCTTATAAAATTTGGCACAAACTTATTGTGGTCTTTCCTCACGTGATGGACATTCTACTTTTCCAAAACATTTATTTTCATACAAATTGTAAATTATTACCTTTCATAAATGAAAACTAGAAAACTTGTATCTAATGTAAAGATAAGTGCAAAATTACAAGAGGAATTTTTTGTTTTATTAGCGCTTACCTTTTTATAGGGTTTACTTCTTTCAGTTTCAGTTTTCTGGTTTGCTAATCTTATCACCTTTGGAGTTTTAGTTTCTATAACCTTATCCAATTTAACAGTGTCTTTATTGCAACATATTCTGTGTGTTAAATAAAGTAGTTATATTACATGCCTACAGAGTTTCCACTGTCAGTACTTCAGATTTAAGACTGATATTGATAGTGCTTTCTTTCACATCTGCTTTTAAACAAAGGGTTATATCCCTCCTCTATCTCTGCAGTAGACCACGAAAAACATATATTTCTTAATTTAAGAAGCTGTAAAACATTCTGTCATCTACTCTACAAAGGTTTTAGGACCTATACTCTGTTTCCCATATTATAATTAGGTGTTATTTTATAATATTCTTTCTGAAGACTATTTCCCATCTTTTTTCATTTCTATTGATAAAATTGGACAAGACTATATTTTATTAAAGTACTGATCTCTTCATTCTCATGACCATTGACAGGACTGAAGGAGATGACACAAAACATTTGGGGGAGGTTTGGGTTGGACATCAGGAAAAGGTTTTTCCCCCAGAGGATGTTTGGGCACTGAACAGGCTCCCCAGGGCAATGGTCACAGCACCAGCCTGACAGAGCTCAAGAAACATTTGAACAACACTCTGAGGCCCATGATGTGATTCTTGGGTTGTCCTGTGCAGGACCAGCTGTTGGACTGGATAATCCTTGTAGATCCCTTCAAACTCAGCATATTCTGTGTGATTCTGTGATTGCAATCACTGTTTAAAAATCTCTCAGAACTGAACTTCTAGTGGATTCTTCATGGTCCAGAAAATTTTACTATTGCCAAAATATAATTTAAATTTTAGAATTAGGAGAAAACAATAGAGGTCATATGAAAAATATATTTTTCAATAGTCACAGATTTTTTTCCTCTCCTAATTATGATGCAGTTGAGGTGGAGAAGATAAGGAATAATGCAGAAGATAAATAGAAGAATTCTTTGCTATTCTTTGTTACAGGATGCCACTATAATACGTTTAAAACCTTTACACTGTCTTTTACAATGTCAGCTTTGCCTGTGCAATATATATTGTTCCTTTTACTGCCTAACTATTCTGCCTTCAAACCAAAGCCTTCCAAAGTTGACTGAGTTAACTCTGTCTTGGTCCAAGCCAGAAAAAAGAGATACAGAATTCATTATGCATGTGACAAAGTGAGATTTATTGTTTCCCAGGGCAGGTGAGCTAATGAGGATGTGAGCCATAATACTGTTCCAGCAGAAATTTGTGCTTGACCTGAGTGGTACTTCAGGATTCTAATACATCAGTAACATTGGGTTAAATATGAAATTAAAAAAGTGAAATGTAAAAATTGCCAAAAGAGTTTAAAAAGCATTTCACTCTCCCTATCTTATGTTTTGCTTTCTTTTCTAGCTGTTGGTTTGGATGTTTTTTTGTGAGTTTTACTTGCTTGAGTTTTTCCAATTTGGTTTTCTTCTCATAGCAGTAATAACAATGTTTGGAAAAGTTTGGGTCACAGTGCTTTGACATAGATTGTTCACAGATGTTTTTTCTGGTCTTTTTTATCCTCTTATGAAATGAGTCACAAGTAAAAAAAAAGTCACAACACTGTATGTGGTGAGAGTCCTACTAGTACATTGAAAGCAACAGGAATTTCAAATTAAGTAACGGTAAGCCTCTATGTACCTTTTCCTCCTTCAAACTACAATAAAAATGTTAGCTAACTACTTTAAAAAATAACATTTTGCTCACCTTACGTTTGCTACAGCAAACATATCCCAGATGTTAAGGAAATCTGCCATTTTTCAACAGGAGTTCTTTTAAAGCAGCAGTATTTTTTTTTGTATTACACAAGACTTGGGAAATTGAACAAATTTTGTAAGAGAAAGAGGATATTCCAGATTAGAATCCTGAAATTAACATGCTGGTATCTCCAGTTTCATTTAAAAAGAAAAAAAAATGAAAAAAAAATCTGACAAAAAGAATAAATGAAAGCTCTAGTTTGTCAATAAGAAATTCAATCTTTTCTAAGTGTTATCAAACAATGGAAAACAAAAAAATTGTTCCACTTAAGAGCACTGTGATGTCTCACGCTGTCACCTTACTGTAAATGAATCAACAGGACTGAGATTCATCATTGAGAAGATGCACAGGTTTTCAAAGATTCATATTTTTTTATATAGAGAAGGTGATTTTGAAGAAAAATATTCACATCTACATCTGTTAATTATTTTATTACTTGTTCTTTAAAATATCACTATTTGTTTTGTCTTTGCAAACCATAAATTTACATTTTCCAAAACAAGAGCAAAGCTTAGGTATTCATAACTGTTTATAGCTTTTTGGAGGACCAGGAAAAAGTCCCCAAAGTGGTATCAAACACTGGATAAAATTCTGAGCTTTTGGACAGCTATCACAGATATGTGGTAAAATGGATTTGACTTTACCATTCCATTTGCTAGTGAGTCCTATAGGTGAAACATTTAGAGTTGTCAGAATTCCTAGTAAAATTAATTTTTAATTTTAAATTAATGCATATAAGAAAGGAACGGAGAACTCCATTTCTTCTTGTTAGCTAATCAGAATTTCTAGTTTCTGTATCTTCATATCTGCAGATGTATTAATTTAAATTAACATTTATTGGAAGAGGTTTTGCTTTATCATTATTTCTCATTTTATAAATAGATATAAGCTAGTGTGCCAGAGTACTAGCACTATCCAACCTGATCTTCATCTGTTCCAAACCCATTTTTATTACAGCAAGGTGCAAGTCAAAGGACATAATCCATGTATTAAACATTTGTGCTAGAATAATACTGCAAGGTAAATTGTTATTGATTCATACAAAGGGTAAAGTTGAAAAGATTTACATTTAAATTAAAGAAAGGAGCTGCTGGAAATCAATAATAACAACCAAGGGATTTACCTTTGGAAATATACTGGCATTAAAAAAATTATTCAGATTTACAGTTGTTGCCCTTTAGGTATACAGAGCAACCAAGGACAAAATTGATTTTTTTTCCCACATTCCTGTTTCTATTAAATAAACTCAGGTAATACTTGACTGTTAAGTATAGTTATCTTAGAATACTTCACATATACAATATATGCTAAGGTATATGATTATATGCCTTTGTCTTTCTGTGAAGTTCACTTATGCTGAACAATTTCAGCGTTGTCACTAATGCAACCTATATTTCGCATTTTTGTTGGTAGAAGGGCAATTTTATGTTGTGCCCAATGACTTTGTTAAAAAATGTTTCAATTTGAAATGATTAGTCAGTAGTTAATCAGGTAATGAATTGAAAATGTGGCTATGTATTTACTTTGGCAAGTATCTACCTCAGACTAGAATCTGTCTACCTCGACTCATTTTCCCACATGATTTCTTTTCTATATGGGAATTATTTTGTGCATGAATAAAATGTCTCTCATGTCCTGTGGATATTGTACAAAGCACAGTAGTAAGAGACACCAGAGGCTACAGCTGTGAAAAGGCACAGAAGGCTAACACAGAATTTGTGGATACCTTCTGAATTTGAACAGAGAATCCTTCAGCTGTTGAATTAAAAAGATGTTCATTAATGTTTATATAATATAAAGATGTAAATCTCTGCTAGTAGGAATTCATTAAACTAACAGCTGTGTAGCTCACTACCTTTTCCTCATCAACTTTTAACCATGAATTGAAGCAAAAATATTTATGGTTTGTTGAGCTGATAAAAGTCCAGGTTATAGATTCTTACTTTCATATGGCTCCTGGATGGTGAACTGAAATACCAATGTGATTCTTGCATTCCTCTCAGAAACTATGGAAGGAAACACATTTCTAGACCTAAATAAACTCTCCCTCTATCTTTTTTCACCTCTCAGCATCTTCTTCCCCCCAAGTCTCTGAAGATAATTTTACTCTAGACTCTCTTCTTTCCCCAGTATATTCTGGAGAGCTTGTAATCACATTAGTCAACATTTAATATGGAAAAATACAAAAGAAGTTTTTTTAAGTCCTGTTTCAAGGTCTGTACAGTGATCCTACAGAATACCCTTGTGACTAGGGTCCAATGTTGGGCTTCAGAAAGTGTCAGGTATCTTTTCTTCCACAACCCAAATATATTGTTTTGGAATATAAATTTATTTTAACCCTATAAATGTTTTTTTTCTAGACATTTATTTTATCTACTTCTCAATATTTCTCAGTATCTCAGTTTGCAACCTATACTTTCACAGACTGACATTGGGCAATCTTGTTCATTAATATTTGCAAAGACTTCAGCTATGGTGCTTTTGGAGGCTTTAGAATGATTTGTTTCACAGACAGGGAGATGACCCATTGGAGTTAAGTGCCTGTAAATTTCTTAGCCTGTTAAGATATGAAGTTGAAAGCTCAGTTTTGAGCACACTTGGAAAAATTACCAGGTCTTCCTAGAATGATGTTTTTGCATAAATGAGTTCATGTTTCAGAAAGACTAAGTGATCTGTCCAGAAAAGAATTCCTGTGGGAAATAGGAGAATGGCACACTTTACTGGGTTGGATAGCTGGAGAATGAACAGTGAATATGTATGAGAAGAAGGACAAGTACAGGAATAAAACCCAACAATGTTGTGAAATTATCTGAATAGTTTGACCTGAATATGAAAGCAGAGGCTTTGCTAGAGTTTGTTTTTTCCAGGTTTTTTTCATCTCTCAATAATAATGTGTATTTTCTGTATCAGAAATCCTTTCTTTTATTTTCTCTGCCTCTATTTACAGTTAAGCCACTGCTTCGATGTGTATATGCATCATGTGTCTGTTCCCACTAGGTCTAATCAAACTCTGGTGTGAGTACTGGAAGTAAAGCAAAATAAATTTGCAGTTAATGTTGGATTTTTTCCCTAATATATAATGTATATTACATCTGTAGTATAAATTTTCCAATAAAATACGTGCATAAACTAGAATCTTGAGTCCCTGATAATTTTTGTGCAAATCTGATAATAAGGATGTCATCAGTTTCTCAGTGGCTGATTTAGTAACTACTACTGACTACCAAAAAGGTATGGCTAAATGAAATGAAATCTTGAACACCAAGACTCATTCTCAGAGTTCTTAGAGTTCAAAAAAAAAAAAAAAAAAAAAAAGAAATCTTTAATTAGCTTCATTTTATAGCTCCATTTTAAACTGGGACACAGAATATCTTGTTTGACAGCATTTATAGTTGAGGTCTGATGACTCTTGCTGCAGCATATGAAAAAGATTCCTACTCATCAAGGACTACTTAGTTCTTGTTTATAAATGACCACGTCTCCAGCAGTAATGACCACGTCTCCAGCAGTCATCAGAAGGGAAAGAGTGCCCATATTTCAGTTACACTCTACTAAGCTAAAGCACTTTATCCTAAACTATTCACTAAGAGTATGCTCAGTATATAAAGTATATATAGTAGTATAGTATATAAAGTACACTCATAAGAGTAGACTTTTTTTACTGCGTGCTTATGCCGCCTACTTTGTGAAGAGATCACAAATCACAGAATATTCTGAAAGGGACCCACCAGAATCATCAAGTCCAACTCTTAAATGAATGGCAAGTACAGGGATTGAAGTCACAGCCTCGGTGTTATTAGCACCCTGCTCTAACCAGCTGAGCTATCTTCTGGTGAAAGGAAATGAGGATAATGGAAGGAAGCATTTGATTTGTTTGCAGAGTGACACCTAGAATTTTTCCTGAATTACCTATCAATATCCTACATCGCTTGGTTATGGAAAAGAATGTGAATCCCCTACTACATTATCCAGTATAACATGCTTTCTCAGTTATTGAGATTTAAGCAGAGTGTAATACAGCATTCTACTGGTCTCCCTTATTAGAAAAACACTTTAGGTAGTCTGGGGCAGAATTTGACCTTCTGTTTTTGAAGTTCCTCTTTGTTGCAAACCTTCTGTGTGGGGAAGACACTTCTGTGTCTGAGGTTTGTTCTGATATTTACCCTAAAAGACACTCTTTAATTTGAAGTTCTGAGTGTAACATCTTCCTTAGCACCAGGAACTAGATAAAACTCCCATTAATTCTATATTTTTATACATACCTACGTTTTACCTTTCCTGAATATTTCCCTTTGTGGATTAGTGTCTTGACTACTATTTAGAGCTACTTTATTGGAGGAATAAATTATCTACATAAACTTTCATAGCATGTCTACTATGTATTAAATTTTATTTTAGCTACACAGTATCAACAAATGGTATATTAGCATAACAATAAAAAATTCAGAAGTGGAATTTGTGAAACATGCTATTGGGTTTCATCAGAGGTTTGAATATGATCTTAATCAGCACAGATTTAATATCATTAACAGTTTTGCCTATACTTCAGCTAGCCCTCATGCAGATGAGAACAAATACCAATATCCATCTGTCAAGTGGATGCAGCACATATGGTATCTTAGAACCTTAAAATAAATCAGGTATGGTTTATAAAATGTGATTCAAACCACTATAGTGTGCAATAGCATAAGCAGGGTAAGGGATTTATTCACTTTGCTTTGCTTTATAGTGAAAGACAGGCCTGCATTAAAACCTTGAACTGCACGCCTCCTTTTGCAAAATTAGCATGTATGGAATTTTGAGCTTCTCAGGAGTGCACCTCTCTGTATTAATCTTAGACCTACTTAATTTCAAATGTTGTGGGAATTTGGCTCCATTACATCTATGCATATTTCACTTTGTATTGCATATACAGACACTTAAATGAAACAGTGGTGTTTATAGACAGAGTTACAGCACACCTATGTCATCTAAGTGTGCATATATATATATATATATGAGACAAACCTCACAAATTATGACATTTTCCTAGCTAACTTCTAAAACCTGGCTTTAAGAACTTTAAAAAAAGCTTTATTCCCTTGATGAAAGCAGATGGAAGAGTCTCATATGAGTAGAGAGAAATTGACAATTTTCAAGAATTGTATTAACTTCAGTAGTTTCCATTTGACGTTGCATCAAAACTATACTTGTTATCTAGATTTTTTCCACAATCTCTTTTCTATATTGTAGTTATGCCCTTTTCAGTGGAAAGGGGAAACCAAACACTCTAGAATGAAAAAGTGTGATGGTCTCTAGAGGAGTGTGGTGCTTAGAGGGAGATCTTTTCAGGGATGCTGCTGAGTGACTACCAGGACTCAGAAAGACCAGTGAATATTACTCACTTCTGTTGTTTCTGGGAGCCAGTGATCCGGCCATGGGCAGTCCAAGCAGCACCAAGAAGGATTACAGATCCTAGGAGTGGCAGTAAAGGCCTCTGGGATACATGTAGCTTTATCATCAATCCTCCCAATCAAAGGGAAGGGTTTTGAAAGGGCCAGTTGAATCTGAAGAATCAACAACAGGACTGGTGCCCCAGCTAGGGCTTTGGCTATCCAGATCATGGGACATACTTAGAGAAACCTGGTCTAGAGGGGACTGATGGGATCTATCTGTCTGAGAAGGGGGGGGCATTTTTGGTCATAAGCTTGCCAAACTGGTGATGGAGACTCCAAACTAAAATAAACAGGGGAGGGGAATCTCAATCCATGCCAGTCCTACCAGTTTGATGTAAGGAGTTAGCAAGAGATGAGTGGTGAGGGATAACAGGTCAGCAGGAGAACACTTGAAGTGCAGAAACAAGGAATTTCAACTTCTCTAGCCAGTGAGTCAACATCACTGAGGGTTTTAGAAGGTAGAGTAGGAAACTCTATTCTGAGTTTCTATGAGGCCCAATCTTGACCTCTGTGTTGAGTTCTGGGCCCTAAGGTTCAAGAAAGACAAGAAACTACAGGAAACGGTTAAGAGAACTGTGAAGATCATTAGGAAACTAGAACATCTGTCTTATGAGAAAATGTTGGGAGAGAAGAGCTTGTTTAGCCCGGAAAAAGATGATTCTGATGGGATCTTATCAATGTATAAAGTTACCTTAAGGGTGGATGTCAAGAGCATGGGACCAGACTCTTAACAGTGGTCCTAAGCAGCAGGATAAAGGAGCAAGGGGCACAGACTGGAACACAAAAGGTTCCATCTAAATATGAGGAAAATCTCCTCTACTTTAGGGTTGACAGAACACCAGAACAGGCTGCCCAAATATGTTTTGGAGTTCCCTTCTCTGGAAATACTCAAAGCCTCTCTGGATGTGACCCTGTGAAATCTGCTCTGGGAGAACCTGTTGTAGTGTGGGGTTGAAATAGATGATCTCCAGAACTCCCTGCCAAAATCAACCCTGTGATTCTGTGACCCTTCTTGAGAACAAGTATGTTGATTTAATAGAAATTTCTCTCATACAGAAGATGTTTGAGTTGAATGCAGAGACAAAACCTTAGCTGTAAAGAAAAATTAAACTAATAAAACTGCTTTGCAAAATGTCTTTTTCTAAGAGAGGAAAAAACAAAAAAAAACTCAAAAGCAAAAACAACACCAAAAAACTTAACAACAACAAACCAAACAAACAAACAAAAAAACACCAGCAAAACAAAACAAAAACCTAAAACCAAACCCACAAAAACACCCCCCCAACTGTAAACTGTATTTTGTCTATAATAAAACAAGTGAATATTACACATCTAATTCAAGAATCTCATAGAACATTCATCACAAGTTTCCTTTTTGCTTTTGGGTTTTATGGGAGACTGGGAGATTTTGGAAGTGATGTGGTGCTGAGAACAAAGCTGAAGGACATGATCATAAAATGGTTTTCAGGGTAACACATTCACAATTCCTGCAACACGTGCTATGCAGAGCCTGTATCTACAATTGAGAGTGATCTTAAGAACACGTTATGATTAGAAGTCTAGTTAAGTAAATCCATATATAATCTAAATGTGTATGTAGAGTGAAGATTTAGCTCTGGTATCATATATACAAGGCAATTCTGAATTAAGCTATGAGAACTACAGTTAGCTTTCAGTGGTGTAGACCTCAGAGACAAGTCTGTATGGAACAAAATAAAACAAAGTAAAAGTAAAGAAGGTATCCTCTGGAACATGATAAGGTTGGTGGGAGTTTATCTTACATAGATAATAGAAGATTTTTAACTCTTTTTCCTTAAGCTTTCATCCCTTAGCCAATTAAAGGAGTTCCAATAGAACTATGATAAAAAGACAGAAAATAAAGTTTTGAAAGTTTGAATTTTTTAAGTAAGTATTATGTAAAATTTCATCCTATAAAAAATATCTCCTTTAATCTGTTGCTTTTATATCAGGCCTTATCTGAAATCTTTCTCTAAGCTCTTTAACTAGATTTAACTGAAAATATAGCACATTTATTTTGCATTTCCTTTTCAATGTGGATTTGAGATAGTGGACTTATACACAAAGAAGAAATGTAAGATAATAAATTCATCCCTGATGTAGTATCACTGACTTCAGAAGTAATTCTGGCCCAGTTATTTGAAAATATATTTTTCAAAGATTTCATTATCTTATAGTACTTTTTCATTTCATTAGGGAAACCAAACATGCAAAAGAACGAGGAAAAAGAATCAGAAATAATTAAAAGTACATGTGATAGTAATTTCTTCTGTACCCAAAGAGAGTTTAAAACCTACTATTTAGCTTTCTACAGAAAAAGAAAAAGGATAATGCAATAAAGTGAATAATACATCAAAAGCTAAGGAATAAAAGATTTATCATCATTTTTTCTATCCTTTCTAAAATAATAATTTATGTCACCAGTAGATTGGAGTATTTATTTGGCAGAGGTGAAATATATTGCCTTTATCTGAATCACTTCATGGAATTCACTGATACTATTGGAAAAAATATGTAAGGTTATTCAGGAAAGTCAGTACATATTATCCTATGGAAAATAAAAATTAATTTCAAGCCCAGAACCAATTCAATTCTTATCATTATGTCATTCTAGTTTGTCCCTCTGTGGCTTGCAAAGACATTATTCAGGATTCAAATGTATCAAGGTCTTAAAACATTTAGGATTAGACAGTAGGAGCAAAGCTGTTGCTCTGTGCACGATGGGACAATGTGGGGTTTTTGTCTTGTAGATGCTTCAGGAAATCTGCTTTAAAAGTTTCTGATTTCTTAACAAAGCTTGGGCTTTTTAGCTGCTTGAGAAAACTGGAGAAACATTAAGAGAAATGTATGAAATGTATGACTTTTCCTGAATGTGAAGTCCCTTGGCGTGGTTTTCATACAGTTGGAAACTACAGTCACATGGTGTTATGGCAAATTATGTGTTAGGGCATAAAGTAATCAGTAGCCAGAACCAGGAAAAAATCTTTGCTAAATCTGGGATGGGGGTGAGGGAGGTAGGGGGAACATGAAAAATATATATTATGCAATTTTTTTGCTTGATTTATTTTCATTTGGTTTGTTGTTTGAAGTCAGTCCCAGTTCCAAGCCCACCCTTGGCAATTTAATATTAGATTAGAGTTCATAAATGTCAAGCTGTCTCTTCAGCTTGCTGCAGTATGACTCTATATGCAGGCACTGCTTTCTTTGTTCATTGTGGTCATAAAAAACATTTCTGCAGTAGATGAAGGATTGATAAATGCCACACTCTGACCTTTTTTCCTTTTTTTTTCTTGCACTATTGTATTACCTGTAATTCATTAATAAGTAGAGCCTCTGAAAAATATGTGTTTTAACATTCATCTGTTTCTACAATCTGAGACTGACTTTGCTGCAGTGTGCTAGTGTGCAGAAGAGGGAACTGTCAGCAGCAGCTGATTTATAAGAGTGATTTACCTTCTGGAGAGTGTAATTATGTTCATAGTTAAGAATTAATCAGGTGCGAGAATTATAGAATAATCACACTCTTGACTTTGGAAGGACAAACTAAATGGAGATTGTTACACCGAGTCATCTGAGCAGATGGTGATCTCTTTACTCTTTAACAGCTGGAAGACCAGGTTTCCAGGATAGTGGTCTTTATTTTTTAGAAGAGAGAAAATGAGAAACCTTGCAATGGTTACCCATCAGCTCACATTGGTGACAACTTATGAGAAAGGTGCAGCAAGAATAAAATACATCAGCTATCATGAAATTAAATTAAACTAGATAAAATCAGGGTTTTTTAATTTTCCACTGTGACATTGTGTATAGTTCTGTGAATATAAAAAAGGATTCTCTCTGTCTCTGCTGACTAAAAGACTTTTCTCTCTCTTCGTAATAATGAGCTTGATGTCTTTTACATTTCAACTTTCTTGGTATGTGTCTTTTAACAGTAATGTTTTATTAAAGCTCATGGCAACTGGATCTTCATTTGAAGATACCACACTGTCTAAAAGTCTAAAGGCTATAAGATGAGATTTCCAGATAGTTTACTGAGATTTTACAGGATTTTTAATGGAAGTATATGTTATTTTTTATTCAGTCTAGGCTCACTGCTATCCCTTATAGGTAAAATCTTACCCTAAGCACTGCCAATTGGATATGACATGTGCAATCACACTCAGCAAGCAGGGGATATTGACTTTGTGAGGCACATTGCATAGTGAAAAGTCTCCCTTAGTTCCAATGAATCTTGATTAAATTTTGTGAGGTTCACCCCCTCCAATGAAGGAGAGGTGATTGCTTTATTTCCTGAGAGGCCCAAATATTTCAGGAAGTCTGTTGTCAAACAAGTGTTAGTTACAGTTGTTACAAAGATGACCTATGTTCTCCACACTATATTTGTAGCTGGTACATCAAGGCACAATCTCCTTTACTAGCCTAATATGAAATGTGGTCATGAACAAATGAACTGTGGAGAAAAACAATTATGAGCAAATTCTACCAGAATTTCCTCCATTTTAAGCAACCACAGTTCCTTGTATAGTGATGATATGTAGCCCCTAGCAGTCAAAGTCACTGTGTGCTTTTTCTTTTAAAAATAATATGAGACAGGGATCTCTTTAGGAGGACACACTTCTGGTTTCTTGCACACCCAATGAGCTTTCAAATGTGCCTTAATCTAGAGCAGCCATTGGAACCACAGCAACATCAATGATAGACATATTTCATCTTTGCCAAAGGAAAATGTTTTATGATAAAAAAGCTGCAAAAGTTCCAGCATTCAGGCAGGAGAGAGAAAAGATTTAAAAATTGAACACATTGTTTTCGTGTGAGCAGAATCTGACAGCAAAGGTGAAAACTCACTTTCTAAATCAAACATGCTGTATTGTGTGGGATGAGTTCCATTTGGCTTCTCTGCCTCATTATGCCTCCTTATCCCTACAGCACAGGGATTTTTTTTTTTTTAACAGTGCCTGAAAAGTCACCTTGGGACTTGACAAATTATCCTTCCTGTTATGTCATGTTCTCAAGGAGACCATGCTATGGCATTAATTTTAGTATGAAAAAAAGACCATAATGTCCACATTGGCAAATTAATGGTAAGTATTTATTTACATATCTCCCAAGTGTTTCTCAAAGGATCCATTCATGATGAAATTCTGTCTGTCCCAAAGGAGACAAAGGTGTTTTGTGCCCCATTTGCACAATGAGGGATCTGTGTATTAAGGCAGCAGTCTGCATATCATTATGCATAATTATAACTATAATTACAGCCCTTCATTTCCCTGTCTCTATGAGTTGCCACCTGCAATAATCTGGATCATATTTAGCATAAATATAGTCATTTTTAAAGTGTAGGTTTTCTCTGAAAAATAAAGCTGCACAGAAACCAGTGCCCACACAGAGTTGCTTTTTCCCAAGCCTTTGCAAGCTTTCTTCAGAGTTCAATGATCTGTACATGTACTAGGTTATCTATGTTCAAAGCAGAAAATGTCAATATTAATTCCAAGAACATCAGACTTCAGAGTTTTGGGACCTACAAAACTCTCCAGAAAAGAGTATGACTAAGTCATCAATAAGTGAAGAATAACAGTAATTTCAGCCTTACAGACAGTAATTTTTATGCTGCTCAGCATGCCCATCTACCTTCAGGTTTCCTTCCACAACACAAGTACGTATTGTGTTTATACTTCTGATGACCCAAACTGAAAGCTCTTTTACTTTGTGAACAAGTTCCTGAAACTTACTCATATGAGATAGTATGCATTCAAATAGAGAACTTCAATGATCAAACTTCAATGTTAGTCCATAAATTAGTAAGTTTTCTTCCTCACATAAACTATGCAGAGCATGTCCACAGATAAGTCTGGCAAATTGATTTGATCTTAAATCTATTTTCTTCCTAGTTCTAAGAAAAAATGTCTGTCCTCCTGCACAGCAGTGACTCATGGCCTTTCATATATCTTGCCCTGTGTCTCCACCAATAAGAGAATTAGCACTGATGAGTAGAAACCCCTAAAACCCCACTGTTTTGGGAACTAGGGAAAAATCTTTTGCAAAGCAAAAACTTGGGCAGCAATAGTTTATTTCTCTAAATAGTTATTTAGAGAAAAATACTATGAAAATATAGGCTTTAAAGAGCACCCCAGATTTCATGATCAATGAATGATTATCTGCTTCAGCTTGAGATTTCATACAGTGTAATTGTGAAAGAAGATCTACTAGAACTCATTAGAGTTGAAATTACTAACAGTTTACCTTTATATTTTATGTTAAATTCTATAGGGTCTTTAGAAATAAGAATTTATAATTTTTGTGTTGAATTAAGAGGATTTTTTGCATAATATTAAAGATTGATAATGATATTGAAACCTTAGGACAGGGCATTTCCAGCTTTTGAATATTTCTGATTCTTCTATATCTCATGGTAATTGTAATAATTAACACTTGGTACATGTTCACTGCTTTAATGCTGTACAAAGAGCAGCCAATAAATCTTCATAACTATTTACAAAGTTAAATTCAGATTTTAAAAATCAAGAAATCATTTACCTTTGAGACGTATTGTTACACATTTTCAGCATCATGCATATTACTACAAGGAATTTTATTTAAAGTAATGGGAGCTCGAAACATCCCTCTCCAACTCAGGAGAGCTCTACTGTGTGACAATAAGGAAGGGAAGGTGTGAAAGTAGTGTAGGTGAAGAGGCTGGACCTACAAAAAAAGGATCACACAGGATTTTCCTCATCTGAAAAATTCTATGAGTAACATTTGTTCCTATCAGGTTCTTCCTTTCATACAATATATAACTATAGCAGAAAGTCAACATAAAACTAATAATATTTGCTTTGTTCTCACAACATTCTCACAGTGCAAATAAATAGAAGAGGGATAAGACATAGGAGTGGTTAGAGAAAGACAGCTTTGCAAAATTTCAGCAGCTGCACAGAAAGCAATCCACTTCATCCTCTAAAGCATTTCCCTTTTCCTTCCCCTATGTAAAATCCAGTGGATGTGCCTGTTTCTTTTTTATGTGGGTATGACACCCATATAGTGCTGTCCCTATGGTTTCAAATTTCCTATTTCTAATAGCTTTATTAGTCTCTCAGCTGGTTACCTACAGATGCTGACTGTGCTTGCTAAAACAGCTCTGCTGGACACTGTAAACTCACTTTTTACTCCACCATTTTTATTAAACAAAAAGAAAAAGGAGAGGGGGGGAGAAAAAATAAAGGTTGTATATCTCCAGCTTTAGCAAATATCTCAAGAAGGAAGTGAAATATTTTCAAAGGTAATTTTTTTTTGTTTTCTAGCATAAAAAGATACAAAGTTTCTTGTTCCCAAGGAGAAAGTCCTCTAGAAAATCAACATAAAAATATAGTCCTTCAAAGAACCGTCCAACTGATTACATGCTGAACGTAATACATGCTTTATTTTTCACAGTTCTTTTCTAGGGACATGACTAATTTTTAAGAATTTCAGACTTATAACCTTGTCAAATGCTTTTCCTTGCTATTTCAGCATTGCTGTGGTGTTGACTGTGGGTTTTTTTTGTTTTCCAAGGTAGTTTTATGGTCCTAACTTATGTCAGCATGATGATGTTTGATGGATTATTCAGATCGCTTATCCAAGCTAAGAAGCAGTGTACCCCTGTGTCTATTTAAACTGGCTTGTCAGTCTGTAAGTGGACAGAGTGAAAAGTGAAGAAGTAGCAAATTGACATGGCAGTGGAATGCTGAGTGCCCATTGCTGTGCATGGCTTATGTGAGGCTTTCCTTAAGTCTTGAATCCTGAAATGATTGATCAGACATTGTTTTTTTTCTGTCATTAGGGAAAGTGGCCACTCAGCTTCTAGCCGTGGGAAGAGATAAATTTTAATAAGAAATTAATTTATGCATGGAAATTTGATAAAAACATTTGGTTAGAAATCACAAGATGCGTTATTTGAGACAGCAGAGAACTGTAATCACTGTGTTGGGATCATTCCCACCTGGGGAAAAGTAAAGTTTCTTTACTAATCAAACTTTATATTTCTTTTGGTTCTGCAAAATACATGGTGAAATTAACTTATATCCGTTTCATCACCCTTGGTGATGAAAGACTCTGTGAATATCACAAAGAATTGTGGAGGATACAGGTCATGGCTAGCATTCTTTTAGTATATGTTACACATAACATCAGGTCGTACTTTGTCCAACATGCATTACTAAGTTCCAGCCTTTTCTGTGTGTATAATAAGGTCTCAGTTGCATAATATTTAATGTAGAGGATAGTCCTAAAAACTAAAATAAAATACATACTGCTGGTTCAGTCTTCCATCTTCAAGCAGCTTTATAACAGTACCAGAAATTAAGCTACAAAACACATGATATTGCCCATCTATTTGGCTTCAATTCATTTAATAGACCATAGAATCTTTACTGTAATCATATTTCTTACTAGTCTAGATATAAGTTGCTGCTATATTCACAACAAAACATGCAAAATATCCTTAGAACACGGCACATTTTGTACTTCATATTATTATCAGGGGTTCCCTATTTAAAATTTATTTAACACATTTTTCCCTATTTAAAATTTATTTAACACATTTTTTTCCAAATCATAAAGGAACTTGAACTTTACCTCAAGTTTCTTAGGAGGCAGCTTCAGCCCTACCTACCCATTTAGGCTGGTCTACAGGAAGCAGTAAAAGTAGAAAGTAAGGGGAGGTGCACTGAAATCTTACTGGGAAACTTTGCAGAGGGGTCTTTAAGCTACTTCCACACACAGGGCAGTCCATTTGTTTCAGAACTGCACCAGAAGGACAGAAATTTTATTAACTGGTCTTGATGCTACAGGATATTTTTCTTTTATCTCTGGTGGTTCTCCTACCCATTTCTTCTTGGGAATTACCTGTAGCAACTGAAATTTAATATATTGTGTAGAATTTGCTGCACAGACATAATTACCTTTGGAATTTGTTTTATTTCTCAGGGACTAGAAATAATGAGGGAAAAATATATTTTTATAATAATACATTTGCATACATATTTTCTTGGGTTTATTTTAAAAATTAAATGTAAGAAATTAAAAAAGATAACCACTTTCTTAATATTTAATAAAACTCAATGGAATAGAAATTGTGTTTACTTTGTTTGAATATGTTAATTTTTCTTATGTCATAAAATAAAAAGTTATAATGACATGTGTTTATTTTTAAGATAAGGAAAATTAAATGATAAATTTGGATGCCTCTATACCTCAAGGAATGGGACACCAGCAGTTATGTAAGTACTCCTGATATTAACTCTGTGACAAACATACAGTTTACATTTGTTGCCAGAAAAGAATCCTCATGAATTTTGCACGTTTTCATGCATATTCATATAAAATTTAGCCAATCATTTTCATTAAAGATTTAAAGAGTAATGTTTTGAAATGTTTACCAATCCAACACCAGGAGCAGTCTTTGAAAGCCTGTGGTTACTCTGTGCAATCACTGTTGAAGGTGCCTGTGCTAATCCCATTAATTTCAACTGACATTAAAGGGATACCCATACACATTTTATGAATCAAGGGAAGGAACTGTGGAACTTTTTACTGCAGGAAACAAAATGTACCTTTTTGGTCCTGACAGTGGAGCCAGCATGGCACAGCACAGGCTCTGCTGGTTTTGCTGCTGCTGAAGACATGGGTTGCCAGGACCCACGCAGCCTGATCAGGTTTGCCTCGGTGGTGACCACCCTCTTTCCCTTTTTTCTGAAACAAATGAATGAGCTGAATCTTGGGCCTGGGAGGAAACAGAAACTGTCACCCAGGAGCTGCCAACATCAATAATGAACTGATGCATTTGTAGAAACCAGACTGTATTTGTCAAAAATGGGTGCGCTTTCAATGTGAAATGAGGGTGGCTGAGCATTGAGTGATATTTCATGTGTGAATACTACAGATGTCCAGAGGGTTCCTTCTTTCTTTATTGCTTCCTTGATCAGTTCTTGGTTCTTAACATTTCTTACTCTGTGCTCCTACGCTGTCACTTCCAGGTGACACAAAAAAGCAATGCTAAATTTATGGCAATATTAGATGAAGTAGCAGAAGAGTATTTGGAAGTTTTTTGATACAAGATAATTTATTCGTTCCTAAGGAAATCCAGTTTGTCTTGAATGATAACACCATCATGCTTATAACAATTTTGGCTTTTTAAAAAAATAATATTTTTTTCCATAATTCAACTTTGAGAAGAGGAAAGCTTGAAAATACTTCTACATAAATTGAAGACCATTTTCAAAATATTAAAAATTAACAAATATTAAGAAAAATATTTCCTTAAAGTGAGACCTAAATACTTGCAAAATTATCATGTTTTTGAAGAAACATATAAAGGTTGATGGACTGACTTAGGGTAATTAGCAGTGTTAAATGATAGTTCATAGCACTAGCCTTCTGCATTGTGTGTTGGCCGGCTTTGGACAAGAAATAGTGAGAAATGAATGAATTTAGAGATTTGATAGATTGTGACTAACAGAAGTTGAATCTTTCAAGGATACAGCAAATTATTAGGCTTATTAAATTCTGTTCAGTCCAGCTACATTGTATATCATATGTTTTAAAGCAATAATTTATTTGAAAGTATTTCACTTTTGTTGTTAATGAAAAATCAGTTTTTCAGTAAAAAATAATGATTTGGCCAAATACAGGCAACACACTGAGTTGTTGATTTGAAATAATTACGCTGAGATATACACACACTGGAGCAGGAAAATGACTTCTTTTATTCTCACAAATGGAATTAGCACATTCCTTTAATCCTCAGTTCTTAGGTATGGAATATTATGTTCTCTTTGTTGTCGTTTCAAAGAAATCACTTTAATCTCTCATATGCAGATTAGGCAAAGGAAAGCGTGAATTCACTGAGCAGGAAACAAAATCTTCTTGTTATTAAAATGAGAGCATTAGCAAGATCTAAATAGGAAAACTTGTAAACAAAATGTAAGTACACAAACTGCTCATCATGTGATGAAATGTTATCTGGAAAGCTTAGGAAATTCAGAAGAATAATGTAATGAACATTTCTTATAGTTAATTGGAAGAAATTTAAGAACATCGGATTTGTTGTTTCAATCTTCCTAATGGGACAGAAAGTCATGAGCTGCTATGCAATTCTTCATAGCTTTTTATAATTCAAAATTAGAGTTAAGAAAAGCTAGGAAGTACTATCTGAGAGTTGGAATATAGGATAATGGATTTAAATTGGAGTATCCTGCAAGGAATATTTTTTGTGCTGATGCTTATACTGTATATGTAATTTTCACACAATGATCAGGAAGGTATATGTGAGTATTCAAGGACAGCAGAACCTTATCAGTATCACCTTTTTCAGGCAATCTCGAACAGGAAAAGGTATTGAGATATTACAAGATAATTTTGTTATATGTTTGTAAGAGCAAACATAAAAAAATCAGGAAGCTGTTATTTCCATTCATGCTAATATTGAGTGTTACATTCACCATAAGAGTGGAATATTGGTCCCATTAACTCATGATACTGCATTTTTTGACATATTAGTTGAAATTCAGCAATTGTGTACATCAGGAATAATTACAATTTTCCTCAAATAATATGTTACATTTCAGACTGTGTAATAGTATCAGAAGATCTTTAATTCAAAATTTACCAGAAAACAGCCTCTTAGTACACTAATAATATTCAAATTAATTGAAATCATCAAATACAAAAATGCATTTAATAAACATCTGCATATGCAAGGTACTGACAAATGCAAACTAGTACTTGATCCTTTTTTCCTGGCACGATGGATAGAACACACAAATCTCATAAGCAATACAATGTTTAAAACATGTATTTCAGTTTTCCTCTGAATGAAGGTGATTAACTGGAAAGGCATAAAAAGAACTCAAAGGTGTTATTTATGAAAATATGGCAAGATATGATAAAAAATCTGGAGCTAGAAGGGCTGAAACCCTTTACAGGATCTAAAAAGAAGCTAAGACTGAAGTATATTTCTACTTAGATCTTAATCTAGGGTTAAGTAAAACTAAGACAACAAATAGAAAGGAAACTAAAGAAGATATGAAGTTAACAGATAAAATTTAATTTACTTTATGCTCTACAGGAAAAGTCTTAGACTTAATTTTAAATATCTCTGAGTGCTGACTAATAGAACTGACTAATTATGATGATACAGTCCTATCTTGATAAAAAGAAATAGAAATTAATTAAACCTCCAATGTACATAATTTTATAATCCTACCTTCTCATACCTTAAATATTGCTAATGTTCACTGTAACTTTTCTTTTTCATGTTATTTACAGAAGCATGCTACACAAAAAAAAAAGGAAAAAAAGAAAAAAAAGAAAAAGCCACAAAAGACTTTCAAGGTTTAATCCCAGCCAGCACCTCAACCCCACAAAGCTGCTCACTCACTCTCCCATGGTGGGAGTGTGGCAGAGAAAACAGCATGAGGCAGACTTGTGGGTTGAGATAAAGACATACTAATGGGGAAAGCAAAAGGCACATATGCAAGCAAAGCAAGCCAAGGAATTCATTAACCACTTCCCATGGGCAGGCGGGGGTTCAGCCATCCCCATCCTGTGTAACAGTTGCTTGGGAAGTCAAACACCATCACTGTGAACACCCTCACTCCCTCTGTCTTCCTCCAGCTTTATATTCCAAGCATGATGACATATTTTGTGAGATATCCCTTTCCTAACTTGGGGACAGCTGTCCTGACCATGTCCCCTCCCAGTTCCTTGGGTACCCCAAGCCTGTTAACTGGTGGGGTGAAAAGATAAAAAGATCTTGACTCTCTTTGAGAGATGCTCAGCAGTAGCAAAAACATCCCTGTATTATCCACATTGTTTTCAGCACAAATCCAAAACTTAGATGCATACTTGCTACTGCGAAGGAAATTACCCCAGCCAAACCCAGTGTAAACACAAACCAAGAAGAGAAATTATTACCAGGCTGGAGCACAGTAATAGACAAAGAAGATTGTCACAGGGTTCATTTAATGTTTTATTTATGACTTATGGTTGTTTTCTTAACTTGTCTGCAAGGTACAAGAAGAAATACAATACATAGATATTTATTGTATTCTATTTATTTTAATTTTTTTTCTGTCTGATATTTACCACTATAACAGACTTGAAAAGACTTTTAGTTTGAAAAGTTTCATGTTCCTGGAATTTTGTAGCATTTTTTCTCCTTTCCCCTTCTGTCATACAAAAATAATTAATTTGGAAAATGGCTGAGGAATGTTCATCAAATAACATGAGAATGAAATAACATTATGAAATTGCAAGTTGAAAAGAATTTTACTGCTGGAATATTCCTTTCTTTCTTAACTCTTGTGTCTAAGGGCAACAGTTTTCATGAAAAGCAAACAAACTGAAAAGTTTCAGGTTGTTCCTGCCAGACTTCAGGCTGCTTTATTTGGGAAAAAAGAGTACCTGCTTTAAGATTTACAAAAATATACAAGGAAAACAGTCCGCTCATTTTATTCTAAAATGACATGTAAGTAGATTTAGCTACATAAACTAAGAATTCTTCATAGAGAAACATTTTTCATAGACCCTCCTGAGCACATAAGTGTCCTCAAGAAGCCAACATGAGAAGTTCATTATGCTACCCATCCAAAATTATTTACTTTCAAAGTATTATTTCTTGAGGTAAATCTCTGTCCTTATATGTCCTTATATATTATTGTCTCCCAGGAAAAACAACCCACTGTGATGGCAATAAGAATAATTGGTTATTTTCTTATTTAATTAGAATTATAGACTAATTTATACTTTACTGTATAGACTTTTAACTTTACTGTTATTCATACTTTAAAAGCACTTTTTTGTACCTTTTTAAAAAAAATTGTTTCTAGAAAAACATTGCAAAGATTGAATTAAAATTTTTTTCATAAGGACTTTGAGGATAATTTAGGTATTCACTATCCAAGTTAGAAAACAAACAGTTACTGGAGATTAAAGTAGTCCTGAGCTTCAAATAAAGGAGTGTAGTAATGCCAAGATATCAGTCAAGACATGTGATCACAAGATTAAAAAAAAGTAAGCCTGTAGTGAGTAAGGGATTCAGGCCAAAGCATGGAATTAGACATGGAGATGTAGCTTCAAACACATTGCTATCTCTCAAAAGAATCTAAAAAGTTTAAACATAAGATAGTTCTGGGCTATGTTTTATCTCCTCCTCATCTTGAACAGGATGGCAAGACTGATTTTTGTCCCCACTGGCTGAAGTCAGGTGAATTTAAACATTACTGATAATAAACCATAGAATATCCTGAGTTAGAAAGGACTCCCAAGGATCATCAGCTTGAATTGCTGGCCCTGCACAGTACAAACCCAAAAATCACACCCTGTGCCTGAGAACATTGACCAAATTCTTCTTGAGCTCTGTCAGGTTGGTGCTGTGACCACTGCCCTGGGGAGCCTCTTCCAGTGCCCAAGCACCCTCTGGGTGAAGAACCTTTCCCAAATATCCAACCTAAACCTCCCCTGACACAACTTCAGGCCATTCCCTGGAGTTCTGTCACCACTGAGGAGAGATCAGTGCCTGCCCCTCCTCTTACCCTCATGAGGAAATTGTAACTGCAATGAGGTCTCCCCTCAGTCTCCTCCTCTCTAGGCTGAACAGAAGAAGTCATGCCTCATAAGGCTTCACCTCAAATCTCTTCATCATCTTTATAGCCCTCCTTTGGATGCTCTCTAAAGCATTATTGTGGTGGTCAAAACTGTATGTGGGACTTGATGAATATTTTTGTAAATGATGTAAGGCCATAATAGCTCAGGAGGCTCAGAGTAGAGTGAGGCAATCACTTTCCTCAGCTGTTTGGAGATGCCGTCTGTGTCTGATGCACTCCAGGACAGGGTTGGCTACCTGGGGCTACTTGTTGCATTTCTGGCTGCCAGTCACTGCTGACTCATGTTCAGCTTGCCATCAACTGGGACTCCCAGGTCACTTTCCTCGGTGCTCCTCTCCAGCTTGTCGTTCCCCACTCTGAACATGCATCCAGGATTGCTCCATCACAGAATCCAGCACTCGCCCTTGTTAAACTTCCTACAGTTGGTAAAGACAGCTGATTCACAAAATCTTATTTAAATAACATTTGGAAGTAGTATTGTTAAAATCTGTCAGGCAAAAATATGTGGCATATTTATGTGGCTCACTGTATGCATTCAGATTTATCAATTATTTAAGAAAAATAGTATGCTTCTAACCATAAAGCTCAATAGGTAATTCATTCCACATAAAGCATATTATGTGGAACATAACAATATTACAGCATCACCTTTTATCTATAACCTTACAAAATGGTACACTCAAAAAATGGTGGATTGTTATTATATCCTGTTGATTCCTGAAAGCAACCAGACCAATTAATGACATTTCCTTTTCAGTGTAAAGCAGTTGCAATAATTGTACTTCACACCCGGTTAGCAATTTGGTTTTCACCAATGGTGCTAAAAAAATCTAATAAAGAATAGTAAAGGGCAGCTTCCTAAAGAAGGAAAGGCAAAGTTCCCTAAGGAGAAAGAAAAAGAGATATTGAGAGAAAAAGGAGCAGAAATGGTAAGCTAACAATGAGTACATTCACTTATTAATGATGCTGAGTGTAACCATAGGGTACTGAAGGAATAATAATGACTAAATATTTAGTTGCTACAGTTACTATCCTTGATCTTTCCATGAACCTCCCAAAGTGACAGCAGTGAGCACGGCTGTGGATCAGGGCCAAGTTTGCACTTTTGCCCATAAACCATAATTAAAATAGATTTATGAATGAGGAAATGCCTGCAGAAAGAGATCAGTCTTGCAACATTTCCCAGAGGTCATTAGATTTTTTTGAAGACTAAACCGTAGTTCAAATCTAGCCACTTATTGTAGACTCTTCCCTTTGCAGCATATTTTTTACTGCAAAAAAGGCAGCTGAGTATGCATTCCAGTGCGATTCAGGGACACTATTGCTCATACTCATAGTTTGGCTTTTAATAGCTTTGATTATATGGGCATCATTGTTTTCAGTGGTATAAAAGAGTCTAATCACCTTGCTTGCAGAATGCAATCTGTTTCTTTTTATGAATCCATGGAAACAAAAATTGTACATGGAAAGGATTATTAAGAATTTTAGATTTATCCTAATGGGTTCTTTATTGACATTTTCTGAGAATATATTTTTCTTGTAATTTCTACATATCATTAGTTACATAATTTCAGCTGGATTTCATTGTCTCTTTCTGAATTACCATGAAAGACCATCCTATACTTTTAATGGAAGGCTATATTTTCTTCACCCCAAATACACTTGTACCTCATATGGCAAACTGAATTAGTGAGACGAAGTAAAAGAACTGTTTTTCCACATCTTTCATCAATACTCCAAGTTATTGTTCAAAAGAGAAAAAAGAAGAGACAGGTAGAAGCAGAAAATTACAGCCCAAGAGTAACACTGAGTACACAGATGAGGCTTGTTCACTTTTTCTAATGACATCAGCTTCTAGCACTTCTTTCCAAATCCGTGTCTATTTGATTGGAAACAGACAATGCATTCTCACTCTTATTAATTCCTGGTCTCTTCATGCAAAGAAATTTTCCATCCTTGTTGAAAAAATTTCTGTGTTTGCACTTGCGCATGTTTTCTTCTTTCAGCAAACATATATCACCTCTCTGATTGCACAATTTCTTTGTTTTATTATTTGTTCTGTTATAAAGGAAACACCAGGAGACAACATATGTAAAATTTGAGTGCTTCATAAATGAATACTCTATAGGACAATATCTTGATTTCTCATGAATCTGTATAGCTCCATGGGCATTTATGACCAAATAAATGTGTTCTAGGAACTGGCTACTATGTACTTTGATCATTCCCAAAGCATTTTAATGACATTTAATGACAAAGCGTAAGCATAAAATGGCAAAGTCATTTTAGATATCAGAGCCTTAGTTTTCACTACAATATGTTTATTATGAAGGCACATGGAAGGAAATTTTCTTTCCTCTGTGCACTCCCAGGTTTCTGATGTTAATTTAAATTATATAAGTAACTAGCAGTCTTTCTCCAGTACAATAATCCCACATGGAGACTGGTTGTGAATAAGAAATTCTCCTCAAATTGTTTCACTGGTGGCTTCCACCAATGCAAACATTTTTATTGAGACAATTGTCAGCTAGTTAGATTTTTGATTATTTTTCCCTGACAGATCAGCGGAAGAAACAATAGCCTGAAGGAGAGTAAGATCTAAGAATTACTGAATTACATTACTTATTGTGAATAGACAGCTGTCTGGCAGATGCAATTTAATACAAGGACATAATATATTCTAAGCTAGATAAGATATCTGGAGCTCATTATAACAGTGCTGAACTGTCATAAAAGCCAAACCCAGTCATGGTGAGCAGATGCTGGTGGTAAGAATTAGTAGTATTGCTATTGGATAAAATATTTTACCATCACCAATGGTGTTATTCCCCCATAAAAAACACAGAGTTTCAAGGCCATAGTCTAACACAGTATCTCAGAGTGAACTTCAAAAAACAATTTGATATGATCATTTACTTTTGATTTTGTTGTTTAATGTACATTATTTCTAAGTGAAAGAAAAAGAAAAGGGAAGTTGGGAATTTTACAAATTTTGAAGACCTGATACTTTATTTCTAACTCCAAGAAGACAGTTCAAATAATGAGTTCAGTGAGATAATAGAATGATACAGTGACTCAAGGACTGCAGTTCTTTAGAACACTCTCCTTAAATGAAAGATTTCCCTTGGAACATAAAATATTAATTCAAGTTGCAGTGGTTGGTGCTATATCAGGATTGAGTATTTTCATGTTTTAGATACTTTTTTGAAATACATCTCTACTTGTTAATAAAGTTGAATGTGTGAACATATATATACTTCATATTACTTATAACAGTGTCTGGTTTCCTTCTAACATCAGAGGATGCTGATGTTAAACAGGGACTTCTACCAAAGGGAAATATACAGAAAAAAAAAAAAAAGTGGATTTTCCTATTAATAAGTTTCCTTAAAGTGCTGCTTATTCCAAAAACAATTGTTATTGTATACAAACTGAATTTTATGTTTTCCATGGACTCCAACTCTTCAGGAACAGACTTCTGAAAAGATTTATTATTAATCCCCCATAGGACACAGATCCTGTCAGAATATCTTCTCCTTCACAGCCTTCTCTCTACAGGCTGCGTTTTCTTTTGGGAAGCAACTCTGATTTGAGTTTTTCATGGGCTGTAATTTCTTTCAGGCACTGTCCCCTGCTGCAGCACAGGCTTGTCCAGTGGAGGCAGGGGGACAACCTGCTTCACCATCATATTCTCTACAGACCGCAGTGAAGTCTCTGATGTTTGTAGCTTCTCCACTCCTTCTCCCCAACCTTCCTTACTGACCTTGGTGTATTACAGGGCTCTTTCTTCCTCATTTTGTTTACAGAAACATAGAACGGCTCCAGTTGGAAAAGACCACCGTGGTTCATCTGGTCCAATATCTGTATTCAAGCAGGGTCATCCTACAGCACACTGCACAGCATTTTGTCCAAATGATTCTTGAATTTCTTTACTCCAGAACCTCTATGGGCAATCTGTTTCAGTGCTTGGTTTTACACAGCAAAAAAAGTTCTTTCTCAAATTCAGGTGGAAATTTCTGCACATTATTTTCTGCCCATTGTGTTTTTTCCTATTGCTTGGCACCACTGAGACCCTCCCTTCAGACACACATGTATGGATGAGGTCTCTTTTCATTTTTATCTTGCAGCTGAACAGGCCCCATTCTCTGAGCTTTGCCTGATAGATGTTCCAGTCCCTTTATCATCTTTGACAACCCCATTGCACTCACTCCAGGAGCTGCATGTCTCTCTTGTACTCAGGAACCCAGAACCAAACACAGCATCCCAGGTGTGGCCTCACCAGGGGAAGGATCACCTCCCTCAACCTGCTGGCCATGCTCTTCCTAAGGTAGCAAATCTAATCATCAGCCTTCTTGGCCACCAGGACACACTTCTGTCTCATGGATAGTTTGTTGTCCACCAGGACTCCCAGATCCTTCCCCACAGAGCTGTTTTCCAGCAGCTCAGCCCCCAGCCAGTACTGGTGCAGGCGTTATTCTTCCCCAGGTGCAGGACCCTGCCCATGATTTTTTTTGAATTTCAGAAGATTCCTCTCTGCCCATCTCTCCAGCCTGCCCAGGTCCTTCTGCAGGACTGCTCCAGGGTACCAGCCACTCCTCCCAGCTTGGTGCCACCAGTGAACTTGCAGAAGAGGTATCTCCCCTCCATCCAAGTCATTGATGAGTAAGTTAAAAAGACTGGACCCACTATGGAGCACTGGGAGACACTGCTTGTTACAAGCTTCCAGCTAGATGCTGTTCCACTGATTATAACCCTCTGGGATCTTCCATTCAGGCAGCTCTCTATCTACCTCACCATCCACTCATCATGTACTTCCTGAGTTTACATAAGAGGATATCCTGATAAACTCCTGGCTCTCACAGCTGCATTTTTTACCTCTTTTTGTCAGTCAGTGTGGAGCCATTTTGGAGCTGGCTGGAATCGGCTATGTCCAACATAACCCTTAGTCTCTTCTCATATGGGCCACCCTAACAATAAAATATTGTCAGGTAAAGCATATATAGTAATATAGAATATAGCTAGCTGTGTGGATCTTACAATCCTTTATTTATATCAATTTATCCGTTAAAGCCATATTTTATTCACCTTACATCTAGCATGGTTTTAACAAGAGCTATAGCTGGAATAAAAATAGGATGCATCTCTTTATTGTCAGAAAGATCTTATAAATCCATATTTCATAATAGTGAAACCAAAGATTTTAAATATTTTACATGCTTGTAAGAATTTGTTTTTTACCTAGGTTCTTGCCCATAAAGTACATGGACTGTATTATTACAGAGAAAGAAGACATGGATTTGTAAAGTATCAGTGCTATAGGACAAAAATGATAGTTTAAGAAGAGAACAGATGCTCCAAATCATCTGGAATACTTTTAGAGATCTCGTCCTGACAAATAATTATATAAATTTCTGTCTAATTTTCAAGATACTGATATTGAACAATGAAGTGAATGAGAAGCTGAAGGTGACTCTAAGCTTCATTCCTTAAAAGATGACTCTAAGGCTAAAGAGTGCTTGAGACCACTGAATGTCTGATGCCAGTGCCTGAAATATGATGCTGTCATCCAGGCATCTGCTCAAAGCTGCTCAGGCAAGAAGCGAGATGACCAAATAAAAGCACCCAAGAGGTGTGAATCACCTGTGCATTTCTATTGTAGAGTATGAAATTTGTCTTGTCACATGGGAAATCTTAACAAGGCAAAGCATACTGTGTCTCCCCTGTTATCAAGCATACTGTGACTGACTCCTATCAAGGAATATGATTTATAGCTTTGTGGAGAATTTATGAAATTACCTGAACTCTCTGAACCAGTCCATTCTTATCTGAATACATTGAAGACTTGGGCTTGGGAAAGTAGCTGCCATATGAGCTCAGGAAATGCACTAAGATGAGGACTAGGATTGATAAATGACTGTACAGGAGAACGTGGAATTTAACAGGGTGTGGAGGAGGCAAAGAGAAAAGCAAAACTATAGCTGCTTATTCTTTGGGCATGTACTATAAGCACAGGGACTACAGTTCATTTCAGCAGCAGCAATTGCATTTAATATTCTTTTTCTGGCATAGAATAGAAACAGGTGTTTGCACTGACCTCTGTATTTTTAGTCACAAGGTATTTGTTGCTTTTGAAATAGTGGATATATTAAGAATTTACTTTTGTGTCTGAGATGGTGCAGGGCTGCAATCTATCCAGAAAAAGTCTACTCTCTAAATCAGCCTTAGTCCATTTCCAGTGTTGCCAAGAATGTTGGAGAAATACTTAATTAAGAATCTTACTCTAACTAATTGTGTCAAGTCCAGTACTTTTTTCCCTTGCTGCCCTCTTCAATGTGAGTGTAACAGGAGATGCCCAAGGAGAAAGAAAGAAACATAATTAAGAAAAATAGAAGCAGTAATATATGGTGGTTTGTTTTATTAAGAAGCAAGACATATAAAAAGAATTAACTTAGGAGTTGAAGAAGCAGGCAGAAAAAGTGGGTGCATTTATACAGCTGTCAAGGTATGCCCACCATTTGTTTAAAGGATTTGTAACCTTTATATGTCTAAATCCTCCTGGCTACCCAAGCCACAGCTGTTGCTTAGATAGCTTTTCCATTTTGTTTTTCTTTCTCTCTCTCTCTCCCTTCAAATTTGATTATTGTTTTGTACTTTCCATTACATGTTACTTTTAAAATGTTGGGAAATCTTATACTTAATGCATAATTCTTCAGCCCCCTTCTAGACACTCCAACCAATTTCCCCTTTTATTCCACCAGCTGTCCCATGTAACAAATATATCCTAAAGGAGGTTTAAGATGTTGTTTTTTATTTGAACAAAAAATGTCAAGGATGACAACCAAGCATCTAGTTAATTTCATTGCAGGTACTAACATCTGGAAGACAGGAACAAAAAGAGAACCATTTCCACAATAAACTATGATCACGTGATACAGGAACAATGCCATACAAGAGTAAAGATCAAAATTTACATGGAACATCTGTTCAGTGTATTCATATTAATTTAATTCTTCTTGTCCAAAATATTGTACTAATCAAAACTTTCACTGGTTGAGAAAACCTCACAGAAAATAATGAACTTGATTTCAAGAGATAGTAATCTTAAGACAGAACAGAACCTTGTCCCTGTGGTCTCTATGTATATCCACAATCAAGCTACTTACCTGGCAGTTCAAAATTGAGTGTTCACAATATAATGTTCAGAAATCACCTGACTATGGCAAAAGTTTTGTTAGGAATACTCAGGGTGCTTCCAATTGAAGTCATAAGCTAATTGCAGAACCTTTGAGGACTGAAAGGGAAAAATCCAATATTTGTTTACTCTCTGTTTTTATACTTTGTACACAAGTAGTCTCACACCCAAATTCTCTCATCAGTTTTCACATAAGATGTAAGAATGCCTTCTAGGTTACTGATAGCATTCCACCTGTTGTGTGCCAAAGGCTGAAAACTCTGGCTTTTTGATCTCCCTCCTGGACATCCACGTGCAGCATATGACTCTGCTGGTGGAGTTCTGTAAGTCTGTCTTACAGAAGGTCCAACACAGAAAATCACAGAACCTGATCCACATAAAAAGTCCACTTGTTCATTCCTCTCCCCACCCTCCATAAGCTGCCAGGCATGGCACACTTTTTCTAAAAGCTTATAGCAGACCAAGATGAACAGGCTCTCACTATAAGACGACAGTCACATTGCCAGGGTTCACAGGAACTTGGAGAGTGTTATCTGGGTCATGACACTTATGAAGGGTGCCTGCCACAGGAAGAAAGGAAGGTGACTTCTGTGAAACATGCTGCAGTTCACATCCTCCTTCATTTACATTGACTTGGAAGGAAATTGAAGGCGTGAAGATGGGGATTTCCAGTCTTTTTAAACAAAGACCACATGCCTGTAACAGTGTGTTTAAAAAAAAAAAAATAAAAAAAAAGTCCATTTTATTGAATATCTTGGAAAAAACTGCAGGATCTGAATTTAAAGTTTATCTGAGGAGCAGTGAAGAACAAATCGCCCTGGTTTTGCTTTTACTGATGTCAAATCACTTTTGAGAAGATTAGAGGAACTAATTCGGAACACAGCCTGTTTTTGTGTTCTTAATCTCTCTTTGGATACTTTGCTTAATGCTTTAGCCTGCATGTGCATATAGTCTGACTAGACTCCAACAGATGGCCTGTATCAAAGTTTTTCTTGAAAGAACTGTGACTAATGTGGACTGGCCTCATTAATCAAAAGCAGTCTGTATGGAAATAGTCTCTAGCTGTGAATTGAGTAATTTCAAAAGGCCTGAGTTAGAAAGGACACAATTGGTGTGCACAAATGGACAAATGTCCTTTCGTCTGTGTGTGTGTGTGTGTGTGTGTGTGTGTGTGTGTGTGTGTGAATGTCTGTGAGGCAGAGAGTATTGAAAGAATGTATAAATTGGGATTGTTCATGTGACTGTGACTGTAGTCACAGTTTCTTCATGAAGACCTGTTAAGTTCATCAACTTATATCAATGAATGTTTTTTAGCTTAGGTTTTTTAAAAACAAAGTAGTTTTGTTAGAATTAGTTTCTCTTTTCAGAAATACTTCTGCTCTTAATATGGTAGACTTCGAGAAGATTCTTAACTTTCAAAGTATAAAGGTTATAGATGAGAAAATGGCATTCTGAATCCCCCCCTAGAAGCAGTGATCTGTCAACTCTGCAGCCCTGTATGTTGATGTGGTAGCTTCTCTGCTTGGGACACAAACTGGATAATGCAGAGCAAGCCATGCTGGCTGTGACAGCACTGTTCACATGAGTGTTGGTCCAGTTCTGAAAGTAATGTCAGATGACTGTAAGCTAGATGAACAGCCAGAAGGAGATGAGAATATATTAAAATCCCATTATGTTTTCTTGACAATGTCATTTCTAGCAGATTCACTAATGCCAAACAGCTGTATCAAAACCACTGTGAGTCCAGGAGAGAGATGCCCGCCTGTATATGTGGACTGAGCTGGCAGCCTGGAAATGAATTTTCTTCTGTTTCAGATGCTGTACTGGGCTGTTAGAAGAGATCAAAAAGGTGAATTTTTAACTTTGGAGGATACTTCATTCTGCATTCTTTGAGGAAAGTAATCTTGATGGAACTTTACTGCATTTAACATAACAATGTAGCACAGTGTAAACAGTTCATGAATTTGACACTGCTGCCATTACAGTGACAGTAGCTTGCTCCACAAATAACCCCTCTGAAATACAGAGCTGCTTCCTCAGCTCTGGTGTTATTGTTAGTAATGTACAGCAAGGCCAAAACGTGGCACTTGTTTTAAGTTCTGCTTCATTGCCTTTCCAGCTGTCAGTTATGAAGACACAATATCCCCACTGAGATCTGATTGAAAAATTATTCTACTTAGCAAATTTACCTGCATTGCTGTGAAAATCATTAACAATAAGATTTAATGGATGCTAGAAAGATTGCTTAAAGATCCTACAATTGTTGATAGTCAAGTTAAACTGAACTAATACTGAGAGATGAAATTGCAAAGATAAATAAATAAAGAAGGCTACAGCTAAGTTATGATACATTGAGGATGATGGGGGAGAGGGTGGAATATGGAGTAACAAATCTGTGGCTCAAACATTGGAAAATGCATTTGAATACTGTGCAGTGACTTGAATTAATGTAGAAATACTGTATAGATCAATTCAATTAAATGAAATTAGTATCAAGGTCCAGAATATTAGTGTCTGCACTTCAGGAGTACATTTACCACTGAAAAGTTAAAAAAAAATTACCATGAATATAAAAAAAACCCAACAAACCCAAGCCAATCTCTTCTAAGATAGCAAAAGTTAATAAAGTGATAAATCACAGTATGTACAAATCCACTAAACTGGCCATTCTGAATTGTTTGGAGGAAGATGTTAATCTAAACTATGTTCATTTTTATATGGCCAAATTCATGTTCA
Organism: Cyanistes caeruleus; assembly: GCF_971803275.1. NCBI lineage: Eukaryota > Metazoa > Chordata > Aves > Passeriformes > Paridae > Cyanistes > Cyanistes caeruleus. Next base: position 40,188,244 of record NC_141706.1, on the reverse strand, counting down.
GAGAACTTAAATGAAAAAAAACCAAACAAACAAAACCAACAAAACAACTGCCAAAAAACCAAAATGAACAAACTTAACCAAACAAAAAGCCACTCATGCCACATTTCATTAGATGGAAAAAAGGATTCTTAATCAGTGACAATGCACGGGAGCACAATATCACTGAGACAGTAGAAAGTGCAGAAAGTGACCTTTTTATAGATAGTGCTGTGCTTTAAAGGGATATTGTTTGCCTATTTAAACATGGCAACCGAGTCATGTTAGAGAAGATGTTTCTGGGGAATTTTTTTATGTGGTCATTACTGAGAGCTTTTTGCCAGTGACTCTGAAGTGTTCTAGTCACACTGCAGCACACTTGCAGTGTCCTGTAGCTGGAGGCATCACACTTTCAAACTCTTGTTCTTCTGAGGAATTTCGACCACCCTGACATCTGCCAGAAAAGTAGCACAGTGGGCTGTAGGCAAGCCAGAAAAATCCTGGAATACATGGAGAATAGCTCCTTGAGCCAGGTAATAGACAGCCCTAGCAGTGAGGATGCAATACTGGATGTGATGATCACCAATGTAAATGAACTAATCAAGGATATCAAGACTAAGGCAGTCTGGGCTGCAGTGATCATTGCAATCCTCAGGGATATGGATCAGATAAGGGATAAGTCCTGAACTGCAGGAAACTGTAGGAAAGCAAACTCCCAGCTTTCCAAGGAGATAGCCAATAGGATCTCCTGGCAGACTGCCCTAAGGGACAGGAGAGTGTAGTAGAGCTGGCAGATCTTTGAGGAAATCTTTGACAGAGCACGAGAGACTGCAGTTGCCAGGAGCAAGAAATCAGACAAGGGTGGCAAGATTGGCATGGCTGAGTAGGGAACTCTTGGTCGAACTAAAGAGAAAGAAGCAAGTGCACAGAGAGTAAAGACAAGGAGAGGTAACCTGGAAAGAATATAGAGAGGAAATTCAGTTTTGTAGAGACAGGCTGAGGAAGGCAAAGGGCAGATGGAACTGAACCTTAGAAGAGACACAGAGAAGAACTGGGAGGGCTTCTACAGGTATGCTAACCAGATAAGGAAGGTCAAAGAAAATTTCCCCCCCCGCAATAAACAGTGCTGGAAAATTGGTAACAGTCTCAGTCTTCATTGGAAACATGTCTTCCCTCATCTCTTGAATGGATGTGCAGCAGAATGAGGACTGGGGGAGTGACCTTCTTCCCACTGTATGTAAAGATCAGGTTCATGACCACCTGAAGAACCTGAATGTGCAGAAGTATATGGGATACAAAGAGATGTGTCACAGAGTCTGGGGAGATATGTCTACTGTAGTGCCAAGCCACATTTCATGATATTTGAAAAGTCTTGGCAATAAGGTGATGTCCAAGGTGATGGGGAAAATAATGATACATAAATGATACAAAATAGTGATTCATAAAGATGTCACCATCTTTAAAAGGGATAGAAAGAAGGGTCCTGGGAAATACTGGCCTGTCAGCCTCATCTCTGTGCCTGGGAAGGTCATGGAACAGGTCCTTCTAGAAGCTGTGATAAGTCATATGGGGGACAGGGAGGTGACTTGAGACAGCCAGCGTGTCTTCACCAGTGGCTAGTCCTGCCTGACCAAACCAGTGACCTTCTATTGTGGAGTGACTTCATCATCAGTGTACAAGGGAAGGGCCACATATGTAATTTATCTGGACTTCTGTAAAGAACCCCCAACATCCTTGTCTTTAAATTGGAAAGACATGGATTTGATAAGTGGATGCTGGATAAGAAAGCAGTTGGATGGTTGCATCCAGAGGGTAGTGGTCAATGGCTCAGAGTCCCACTGGACATTAGTGACAACAGGTGCTCCTCAGGGGTCTATATTTGGACCAGTGTTATTTAATTTCTTCATTAATGACAGAGTGAAAGACTGAATTCAGTCTCAGCACATTTGCAGATGACACCAAATTTAGTGCCCTTTGACATACCTGAAGGACAGGGTGCCATCCAGTGTGACTGCTGTTTAAACTTATTATTTGGATCTTAATTTGTCCCTGTTGTGTTTAAACAGCACATTGTTGAAGCTCCTATTCCTCATAATAAATATCACTGCTTGTCCTGATTCTTCAGGTCATTCCTCCTTGTTTTCCTGATCTCTTTCTTCGTGCTGTTAAATATGCAGGCTTTAATTTAATGCCAAACTTACTGAAAAAAGGAAACAAAAATATTTTAAAATAATTTCAGAATTTAATTTTCTTATTTCAGAATCAGTGGAATTGAGTACAACACACATGATGGAGTATAATATTGTGGGATGCAGCTTCTTGTTTGGCATGTTGACTCCCGATTCACCTATATCCTTTGTAATCTCATGCTTTATGGTTTTCAAATCATCCTGTATATTTTCCTTTCCTTTTTCTCCTTCTTTCTCTTTTACTCTTGTGAAAGTTATGGTCTTGTTTGTTTTGTTTAGTTCATGGAGACGAATACATTTTTTCCCTCAGTCATGAAGCTGGCAAAGACTGAAATCTCAGAGGTTTAGCTTTTTTGTGAGAGATTCTTTTTCTGGCAGCTCAACATCTAATTTTCTTTGTATACCATCATTTGAGATTCTCAAGGTAGTGCTTATTGACAGTGACCTGCCAGACATCCCAGGTCTTAAGGATGAGTGAATAAACTTTGCTGAATGCTGCTGAATATGTGATAATGCAATTAGTATTCTTGCCAACTGAATTGAAAATGAGATGTTGTGTCTTCAGGGACCTTTGTACTCTTTTGTAAATGCTTTTTTTTTTTTTTCCCTCTATTTTCTTTTAAATACATCAGATACATGTGAGCTAAGCAAAAATGTCCGTTATAAATTAAAATACCTTTGCACTATAGATTAGGTGGCCACTTCTGATTTGGCAAAGCTCAATTTCCATCTCTACTTAAGAAACAAGACAAAAATATGTTGTTTTTTTTAATACAAATAAAATTATTACTTATAAATAAATACACAATTTTACATACAGAAATATATATATATATATATATATAGGGTGAAGTGGAACAAAGCAAAGGTTATACTACATATTCATATCATCCCAAGGCAGATAGATCAGTTAATCTCCAAGATTTGCTAATAACAGTAGGGTGTTTGGTAGAGTGGCAGAAAATCAGATTATCCTAATCATCTTGATATTTAATTCTTAGACTGTGAATGCTAATCAGTCCTGTACAGATTGGTTGCATAGAAATGCACAGGAAATAGTGAAAGAATTGTTGCCCACTATTTTTTCAGTAAATATTAGAGGAAGATTTTCCTCAAAAACATACAAGAATGCTGATATCTTCCTTGGAAAACCTCACAGAGAAGATGTATGACTTACAGGCTGTATACCACTTCCACTGCAATTGTTATATTCAATTACTTTAAACCCACAAAGTGAATAAATCAGATATCTCTGCTTCTTAGGAGTGGTGAGTGTGAAGCTGATACATAAAGTAAAACTATTTGTAAAAATGATGATTCCCTTCAGCTGAAAAAATAACACAGTCTACTTCAGCCTTCTTGACAACACTGTGAAGTGTTTTGTTCAGAATGAAGCAGGGAAAAAAAGAATAAAGAAAAGAGAAAATACCACCAAACAACCAACAATACAGGAGTACTCTTGGCTAGAGGTACAGAATTCCAGAAACGCATCCAGCTAGAGTGGGCCCTCAGTGAAATTACCCCACAAGACATGCAGCTCTTGGGAAGCCAGGTGATTTCATTTAACCTTGCTGCATACCATGGAGAATGAATGCAGGGGCTCAGTGACTGGCCCAGGCAGCAGCACTTGGACTGACTGAAATTAGTTTATTGTATTTTACTATGGACACCCAGAATTAGAAGCAGAATAAGGAATGATATTATTTACATTGTGAAACCTTCACACTCCTGGAGAGTCCACACCAGTGGGAAAGGGTGCTGAGTCACTCCATGTCAACTGATATAAGCCACATCCTGCTGGCAAGGGCAGATAAGGTTTTCAGAGTGATTCTGCAGCAATTCTGTGCATGGATAATGAAATAGGTCTGAGGAAACAATTTCAGAGTTCATTGTATGAACCTGTCATGGGGTAGCTTTACCTTTAAGACAGCTTGGAAAAAGGGAAAGTTGAAGCTGCTGGTAGCTGATGGGAGAAATAAGCCACAGAACCTTGGTTGAGAAGAGGAGAAGCAGGACTGGATTTTCAAGAGCTAGTCAGCAACATTTTTGTCTTACCTATTGCTCTGGCTGTGTTTCTCCTGGTGACAGAAATATGAATGTTTCTTCCCATCTCCAAACCTCAGGACTCTGTTACTCTGTGTCTGGCAGTGTTTTCTGGGATTGACTGATAGGTAAACTGGCTTTATCCCAGAAATGTACTATTTCACTGTGTCATAAATGAGAAGAATCACTTCCACACGAAATGGGGATGCAATTTTATGTCTTATACCAAAGTTTAGACTTTTCCAATCCCAGCAGCATTTTGTGGCTATGTTTTCCAACCTAAACATATAGTACTTATAGCTAGGAAATATTTCTGCCTTTCCTTTATTTTGATAGATGTCACTTTTGAAGTTGTCAACTAATGAGTGCTAAAAATTGTAACATTGCTTGTTTTCCACTGTCAGGAGTAGGAAGATATACTCCCCACCTATTACCTTTATTAAAAAAAAAAAAAAAAAAGTGTTTCATTTTCTCTTTATTTTGAAATAAATTGTCCCTTTGAAAATAAGGTGACATAAAACAAATGCAGGTATAGAGAAGCACAATGTAAAATTTAGTGTGGAGGATTGTAGAATGACAAGGAGCTCTGCAGATCTCTGTAGACTACAACCACAGAATATAATATGATATAATAAAATAGTAACCATATCCTCACCACCTTCAGGTTATCATTCTCATCTTTTTCTCTTTTGGTATCACAAAGATAAATTTGGGTAGTGAGCAACAGAATGGTTAATATATTCATGGCATCTATCCATAATACCTATCAGGATACTTGTAAAGATATTACAATTTTAAAATTAAACAGTTTTTAAGAGAATAATGAGTCTTAACAATTTCAAAGTATTCTCATTTTCTCAAATTTTTAAAAAATATTTTATTTTTTATCTTTAAATAAAGATAAACTGGTTTTGACAGTGGATGATTCTTCTCCTCTCCTCTTCCTTTCCTTTTTTATCCTTTTCATTTGCTATAGTGAAATAAACATAACTATATTTTTGAGATATATGTTCTGCTGATCAAATTTTGATTCTGAGTAGCTCACAGATTTCCTGACAGTCATAAGTATTCAAGCTCAGTGGGTATTTGTGCTCTCCAGTATCTATAAATATACTGCAGATTTTTGATTGTTTTATGATGGAAGTTTATTTTATTTTATTTTTGCCTTCACAGTTGGCTTTGGATTTTTTTTCTGCTTTATAGACCCTTGTCTTTTTATTAGTTCTATGTTCCCTGTTGATTTTATGTTTTATATTCCTGCTGTCACTACCAGCATCTCACTGTAAACAAGAACGTTGTATCTCAGTGGGTTATTTTCTGTTAATAACCTGTGATACAGTATATAAATAAACCAGAGAGGGGTTCACAGGTGCAATTTATTAGAGTTATTGCAATGTGACTTCAGTAATGGTCTCGAGTTCTTTAAAAACTTTGGTGTGTTTTGAGTTGAAGAAGACAGCTATATATTGCAGTTCATGAGAGAGAAATAAATATCAGTGTAATGAAATATGTCCAAGTCCAACTCAATAATAATTGCAATTTCTCAGTGTCAATACCTGGAGACCTATGTGTACCTCACAATAATTCAAACAAAAGTACACCAGTAAAGTTACATATTATTTAGCTTAGACTGAAAGAATGAAACCAAACAAAATGGCAAACCATACAAAATTTCCTGTGCTCCCTATACTTATATCACTGTTAACTACACTGTTAACATAATCCTAGCACTCCCCTATTAAACTTCACAATATAGAATCGTATTTCGGACATATGTTGTACCTATGGAGAAGAACTGTGTAAAATAAGCAAAGCAAAATTCAGAGGTTTTTTGAATCCTATTCAAAGTTGAAGTGAAGCTCCCAAATTACTCAAATTATTTTTAGCACACTTTTTAGAAACCCTGACTAAGGTGAAAGTCAAAATTTTATCATTAATAATGTATCTTGTCCACAAAGAATAGAGCTGTCAGCTCTGAAATGCCTGTGAAGGCCACTGTGCTTTTCATCATTCACTGTTGCTAATAAGAAATTAAATCAGAGAATCTGGTACTTGGTGTGAGTCAGATTAAAGGGAAAAGATAAGGTGCTCAGAGCACCTAAAAAGCAGTGCTTGCCCTACCTTTCCTAATCCTTAAAAGATGATATGTTGGCTCAAAGAAAAGTTATTTAGAATGTTTTGGAATCACCATTTTCAGAAGTCTGTCATAAAACCATATTTTAGAACCCTTTCAACTCAATACTATAAGTTTTATATGTTCAACATTATACTTCATCCTCTTTTCTAAGATTAATTTATAATCATTATCTTCTCTAGACATTGACATCACTCCAAACAGAATGCAGGTGGTACCTTTTGACCAGACACACAGTTAAAGGAGAAGTTTTCAATTTAAAGAGGACAGATAGTCTGTCTTGCACCTCAAATAATGTACATTGCTGACATGGAAAATCAAGGTTATTGAAGGTGTTGGAATTGGAGCTACTTCATACCCCTGGAAGGTGGAGATACCAGAAACCTTATTTTGATGAAATATCAGGTTTCCCTGTCTTATCCACTCTACAATTTACAGAATCTATAATCATATATCCTTGGTGTCTCACAGAAGGGGGACAGCTGACCTAGAAAAATTAATTTATTTTTGTCAATTACTGTTGTCAGCAGAATTATTCTGCAGAAAGGACTTCTTACACTGGTTATCTTTGATTTTAAAGCCCCTTTGCTGATGTTAATGATTTCAGTCACAGAAATGAAATTCTCTCAATGACTACAGACAAATATCTGTTAGGAGAGGCTCAGCCCAGAACCTTTATATACCACTGTCACATGCATAACCAAATTTTGCCTTCCTAGGTAGGAATGAGTCCTGTGGGATTTCTAGACACTAAAGTTCAAGGTTTTCTTTACAGGCAGGAGGAACTGAGGGAAGATAACGCCATTCAGGCAGTACTTAGCTCCTATCTCAAATCCTGCCTCATAAGTTGCTGGGAATGCTACTGCTGATATTAAAGGGAGCAAGACCAGGCTTATTTCCTTATTTCTCCTATGTAGGTGCAATCAGAATTCAGGGACAATAGTGACACCTCCAGCAGAGAGACTCCATGGGTCCCAGAGAGAACAGATCCTAGTCTTGTATAGTGAAAGTTTCTGTCTTACAAAAAAACTAAAACCTTGTTTAACATAAGTAACTAATGCATTGTCTGTATTAATACCATGATAGTTCTGGACAGACAACATAGGATACTAACAGGTTTTTTTTTTATTATTGGTATAATTGCAGCTGTTTCAAGATCACTTTTAAATCCTGTGGAAATATTTATGTATCATCCTTTCATAATACTCCGTGGGACTTGTAGGAGAAAGTCAAACAAAATGTAAGAACATAGGCAAATGTAAATTAAAATTCCTCAAAAAGGTGTGAATATTTTTTTCATTTTCTAGCTTTCCTTTTGTTAATATTTATATTACTCTTCTGTTTAGAGATATAATAATACTTTTTTCTCATTATTTACACTGTGGATTTTTTTTTTTTTGTATGATATTCTAGCAAATGCACTACATATGAACTGGAAATTATACCAGGATATGTCTTAGAAATATCTTTAATCCTGGCCATTCCGACATACAAGGATGATCCAAAGGCAACAACTGCTTGTTTTCCTAGAAAGTGGAATTTTGCTCTTTAGAACAGAGACATGTTGTGATCATTTTTACATCTATGATATAAATTGCAGAGAAAGACTTAGTTCCTTTCTCTGGACGAACAGCCCAAAATTTTTCAGATCTTTGTTTCATGTGCTTGAATTTTCATGTGGGGTCCTCATACTATGTGTATATGAACTGCTAGGAGCATACATCTGAAATTTCTTTCTGATGGTATTACACACATGAGAACTGAAAACTTGATTTACCTTTGCTAGCATTTTCAAGGAATTTGAAGCTTGTCATATATCACAGTATATTATAAATTAAAAAAATTGTCAACCTTTTTCTTTAAACTGTTATATAAGAAGGAGCTGTTACAAGCTGCTACCTCAACTGAAGGACCTGATCAGTGAGAAGGGAAGATACATTTCTATTATTATTCACCTTTTATGCACAGATGACAATAAATATATATGATAACCAGTGCTGAAACTTCTGGGATCTGTTCTTTCTGAATGATGCTTTATCACCAGCAGTACTCAAAGGTGTGTTAGTTCATCATCCCAAGGTGTTACCTGCTTGTCCTGCTGTCCAGCACCACTTGAGATGTGGGTGAGATGATCATCAAAGAGATGTCTGTAGTGTCTGCATGGTCTGAATGCTAACTGAATAAATGCAAAGCATATGGGAAGGACAAACATTGGTAAGAGCTTTTAAAATCCTCCTAATTCCTTAGGACTACATCTTTCCGTCTTGTCAAGGCCTTCTGTGCTATTAAGAGAGAAACAACAGTGTGTGAATGACTTGTGGGTGTCAAGTTCTCCTGGGTGCTCTCTAATCCACTTTTCCTTGAACAAATGTCTTCCAACATTCTTTACCCTGGTCTCCTGTGTCAGAGATCCCTGAGGGCTGGTCTTGTCATTGAAGAACAATGCAAAGAAGGCCTTTGGTTGCTCTGCTTTCTCTGTGTTTGCTGCTACCTCCATTTAGTCCTGGTCTCACACTATCCCTTGTATTCCTTTTGTATTGAAGTATTTAAGAAGCTTTTCTTGTTCTCCTTGAAATCCTTGGCCAGATTTAATTCCAAATTTCTGAGAGAATTTTTTGTCAGCTTAGATTGACAGTGAAACTGCATTTCCTCTGTATTTTCTCAGCAGTATGCGGCTGATACAAGCATTTTTACTAAACCAGGGAAGTTCTTTCACATACCTTAACTCAAAGATATAGTTCAAGCATTTCAAAGGAAAAATTGAACTCTCAGGAAAGTTTATGATTCCACAAAACTGGCACTGGAAAGTACCCCTGCCCATGGCAGTGGGTTGGAGCTAGATGATCTTTAAGGACTCTAACTAATTCTATAAAATCAATTTCTGATCAGGTGTTTTCATTTCTAAATGAGAGCAAATTCCTTTCTATGCCTCCTTATCATAGACATTGTTATATGTCATGTTGAATGCTAATTTCCTGCATTTTTAGGCAAAATGTTTTAACTATTCAGCACTTAAGCGTTGTGGAGATTGAAAAGAGTGCATCTCTAGGCCCTTATTCCCTTATATCAGTGAAGATGTATGATAATATGTGTATAAAATACTTAAATAAAGCAGTGTTCCTGACTACATGTGCAATTTCATAGAAGACTTAATGGAGGTTACGTGACAAGTTTCTAATCACTTTGGTTTTCTAGAAGTTTATTAGAGAAAAACAGAAATAGCAACTTATTAAACTAATATCCTTTTATATTTTCAACTTCTTCATTTCCATATGCTTTTGAAACTCTACTTATCAGTAGAAAAGGAAAATACATATAACTATGATTTATGAGTGGATATCAAAATAAACTTATAGCAGCAGTATGAAAAAAAGTGAGTGTTTTGATATAAATTCAGATTTTCTTAATCCTTTGTGCCAAGTGGAGCTAGTGAATTTTTAAATCTGTGTGAAGTTAAATGAATTTTATGTACCTATTTCAGCTACCCATATTGCACTAACCCATTGGACTTAACACAAACATATACTAGAAACAGAAGGATTTCTTTTCCCGGATTTTTCTTAATACTCCATGCTATTTTCTGGTAATCAGAGACTGAAGCTTTGAAAGTATGAGGTCCTTATACTGGCTTGCTTATCTATTTATTTGGCTTTGTGTTTTTCATTTATTGAATTACTATTCAGTTTTGATTTCATGTTAATTGCTTCTTTTTTAAAGTTCCAGGCAGTTACTGGGTAATTTCCCATGCAAAGAGGTTAAAGTTAAATAATGTAGACAAACAGCAGAAGCTTTCTTTGAGAATGCTGTTGGAGCTTGGCTTCCATGTCACGTACTGGGCCATAAAATGTAAAATAGATGTCTCCCTCCAAAAGCTCTGCAGTGAGAGCACAGTCTTAAAAACAGGGGGAGGGGAGGTTTAGAAAATAATAAAATAAAATAAAAAACCCCCACAATATAAAAAGTATTATCGTATCTGAGAGATACTATGATTCAAAGGCGCTAGGTCAATGTGAGCTTACACGTTTTAAGGAATTTTTAATGTCAATAGATCAGTGAATAAATTTTGTAAATCTATTCTATGTACAAGAATCCACTCTTCCAGCCTGGTAATGCTGTATTTTAGCAGTGGTTGTGGTATAAAATCAGACTTCAACAGGAATGCATCACTTAAAAGCCCTAAGAAGCAATGGTGCTTTCTTTGTGATAAATTGAAGCTAAAGAAAAAAATCTTGGTAATCTCCTATATTATTTAGAGGAGCAGTGATCAAAGGAAGAAACATTCAAAGAAATAGCATTCTTGTACATTCTGTACTGATACAGAGTTACTGGCAGTAATGGTGAATACAATTACTACCAAGGAATGCTGTGGAAATGCTTTTAAAACTCACATTTATAAATCCTTGCTGCAAGTTAGGAGAAGGAGAGTAAAAGGAAGACAGATAATTTTCAGGTAGCTGCTACTGCTTATGGTGGTTTAATTATACTGATGCTTTTTCTTGTGCAGTGATGTTTTGTCAATGCATTGCTTTTTACACAGCCACTGGATGGGCAGTAATGGTCATTACAATTATCCTGCTGTCAAAAAAATAAAAAAAGATTATAATATTCCAAATAACATGTTCTTCCATCATATTAATAAAAATCAAAAAATCTCTTTATTCTCAAGCATGCACTGAAAGCAGAGGTTGTAGGAAGTCTCCAGTATTACACTTTGTCAACAGTGGTTCAATCTTCATCAAAATTTCACCCTGATTCTCGTCGACAACAGTGAACACTATGGAAACCTGCTGCACAAAGAACAAAACTGTGTATAAGATTCAGATCATTTATTTGCTGGATGTAGGCTAAGCAAGACAAACTGTTACTGTTCTGGTGTTTCCCTGGGGTCTGAGGATCAAGCATGGCAATGGATAGAAAAACTCCAATGCAATGATTGATATGACATTTCAAATGTCATTCTCATATTTTCTTCCGTTGTAGTAATGCAGCCCCAAAATTCACCCTTCAGCTTCTTTTCTGGTGTGAGGGGAAGAAGATGGTATTTTTTTATTCTTTTGCTTGCAATACTCTCAAATTAATTGAAATACCAGACTTAACATTTCATTTAATCTATAATAATATATGATCTTCATTATTGTACAGGTAAATATATTTTTTTAAATGAGAACTTTTTATTGTAAGATTTGTAATTAAGGCTGGAAAATGTGATTTTTAATATCCTGAAAAACAGAAAAATATTGCTTATATTATGTTTTTTATGCTTATGAATATTATGTTTTTTGGAACTCCTATTTCAAAGATTACATAGTGCATGTTTTTGAAGATTTGATGTTGGAAATACCAAAGCCATAGAGTTCAACAGTCCCATTGTTTTTGAAGGGTGATGAACTATGTGGGAAAACATTGAATTAAATTCATCTGTGCAAAAGGGCTGTAGGGTATGTCTACCCCAGTGGTTCAGTGTAAACTTTGCTTTGTTAACTGATCTCAGCACTACTGGAGACAGGGAATAAAATAGGCACAGGGATAAATTTTGGGCAGAGTTTCCGTATCTCTCTCAACCTTTTAATCTTTCTACCAGCATGAAGGGAATATTCAGGTCAAGGAGAGAAGTATTCAAAACTCTTCCATTTTCAAAAAGCACTTCTATACTTTTTGCCTTGGTAGGATAAATTCTTTCCTCTTTTTGTCTTCCAAAGGATCTAGTCTGATTTTTCTGCCAGGTGCTAAAGGGAATTTAGGTTTTCAAAGGAAATGGAAGTATGTAAGAATTTTAATGAAGTAAAAATAATATTTCAGAACTGCAGTACCAGCTGGATGACAAATAAAGAAATCTAACTTTAAGAAAATGCCTCTTTTATCACAAGATTTGTGTCAGTTGATCATCTTTTAAGATGTCTGGGGGAAAAAAATGAGATAAATTAGTTGTTTTTTCTTTCTTATCAGCTGTAACAGTAGGTAGCAATCTCACTTTACCTTGAATGTGTCATTCATTACAAGCTACTTGCTTTCAGTCATGGGGATTTATAATGGTGGAAAATCACCAGGGAACACCACTACTCATCTCTGAAATAACACCTGAAATAACCATAGAGCATTGAAATTAATACCAATTTAAAATTTATTTTGATCCTATGTTTTTTTTTGCAGCTGGTTTCCATACCAGTAGCTGAAGGTAGCCAAATATGTCCTTCTAACTTTGGCTAGGAAACTTATAGCAGAGGACACTTAAAGCAAATGACTCACAATGTTATACTGTGTTTATATTTTTCCCTGTCCTGTAGCACATTCTTGCCCATCATTTAAACCATGACATTTTCTGCCACTACCCCAGATGGCATCTGTATGAACAATTATTTCCACTAAAGTGGCATGGCTACTCCAATGACAGCTTTAGGGATTGCACAAGAGCAGAGAATTGACTTCTGTGCTCTATGACTGTATATGGAATTTATGGAGTAAGTTCAAGAATTTAAAAGAAAGTGAAATATAAAACTCCCCACAATTTCTTAGTGATGTCATTGACTTTATCAGCTGTTGACAATGCAACACTGGTTGAGATCAAGGTAAAATGTCAACAGCAGTGAGAAAATTAAGAGGATTGACAGCTGTTAAAATCCTTCCAATGATGCACCTTTTAATGATGACAACACAGATTAGTCAGGTTTTAAAATGTTTAAATGGCTTCTTCATAGCTTCTTAAAAGTCACAATTTCCTCCCTGCGCATTCCTGACACTCATAATCCTCTGTTAATTTATTCTGTTAGATTATCTTAGAATTTTCATCATTTGGCCAGTTGGATGTTTCACAAATACTACTGGATTAAATTCTAATCTGCTGTCACTCATGCAAATCCATCACAATTCTTTAGTTTCTTCAGGACTGGCATTAGAATATTATTGTAAAACTTCTTTTAAACTCTTGAATTGCATTCCAAATGACAAAACATGATCTTCAGTAACCTTGAACAAATTTTAAGTTTCTGCATGAACATTAAGAGATACATCACATATATAAAAGTATGAGAAAACGTGAGAATGTGTGTGTATGTGCATATATATTTTTAATTGTAAGAAAATTTTGAGGATTTTAAAATCAAAAATCACAGCAAGTAGTAGTATAAGTACTACTTTAATGAGCCATATTCTGGTAATATTTCTCATGAGACCTAAGTAAGACAACTACTCTCAGTGAAGTGATCTGATGAAATTAAAGTCACTATCACAGTCAGCTGCAAGAAGACTGCCACAATTTTAGTTCTGTCGACTAGTATCTGTTGCACTGCTATCAAAGTCAATATAGTTTTCTAGTTTGCAAATTATTTTAACATGTGCCCCAAAATGTGTAAATTTCTTAAGCAAATTATGGTTATGTCTGTCTGGGGGGAGTTAATTTTCTTCACACAGCTTGTCTGGTAATGGGTTTTTAGATTTGTGCCTGAAGCAATGCTGATACCACACCAATATTTCAGCTGTTGCTGAACAGCACTTGCACAACATCAGGGCCTTTTCTCACTCTGCTGAATTTCCTCTGTGAACAGGGGAATTGCAAGATTTTGTGAGAGTACACAACCAGGAAAATAACCCAAACAAACAAGATGTTTCATGCCATATCATGTCATCCTTGGAAATAAAAGGATAAAGAGGAGGCTTTAGGATGGTTTGCCATTTTTTGTTGGGTGAGAAGTCTTCTAGTCTACTCTTGGAAGATGGTGAGCATCTACCTTTTTATCACTGTGGTTTTTTTTTATTTTCTTTCTTCCTACTTCCACTTTTTCTTTTTTTATTAAATAATTTTTATCTGGAACCAGAAGATTGGTATTGGGTGAGCAGCTGAAAGCTGCTTAGCTGCCTCAAGGACTAAACCTACAACTGGGTAGTTACTAATCAATATTTTTATTTTGGTAATTGCTGTTTTCTATACTAGAAGAAAGTCTCTCATGCTTTATTAATTACATTAAATGCAATAAGACTCTGTTGTTGTTGTTGTTAACATTAAAAACTCAACAAATGTTTCGAGTTCAGGGCAGCTTTATTTTCTAGTCCACGTTTTGTTCAGCTCATCACTAGGTGTGGCTACAGTCAAAACCTGGCCACCCGTTAGGAATAGAGGTAGGAGCATCCAAAACCACAAGGTTATCCAATACAATCAAAATTTCACTTCTCTACCTTTCACTAGAGAATAATCATGGTACCAAGTGGTTAAGGTTCACAATACAAGAGCTGGCCTAAGTTTTCCCAGCAATCTCACATTCAGCAGCAACAAAGGTTTTTTTATGGATATATGTGGAGCAAAAAATCTGGGAAGAGAAACAGAAACTGCACAGAAATGGACTGGAAAAAAGCAATGAAGATTTGAGACAAGGAAAGGATGTGGATTTAAGAGAAAGAAGAGTCCACAGGGTTTCAGATCACCAGGTAAACACTCAGATAACTACAATGGTTTTCTCTAACATGTCTCATGCTGATACATGAGTCCATTTTATCTTCCTCCCTATCACATGATGTAAGCTGTCATTGCCCCACCAATTTAACAGTAAATACTACTCCCAGAAGGAAGTAGGTCTTCAGTTTTATACTCTCCTGAGGTCAATATATTCACTGAAGGCAGTGACTGTGGAGCTAGTCTTTTAAAAAAACACCTATGTAGAGTTACAAATTTTCTGATGAAAAACAAAGCAAAATATAAATATATTTTCCCATTTGAACAGTAAGTTCAGATTTAGATTAACTCCAAGTATTTTTTTCAAAATCACTTTCTGTTTCAGTCCCCCTTTCTTTTTTATTTGTAGAGGTGCTTGCATTTGTTAGTAATACAGTAGAGATTTTGCACTTTAAACAAATTAACTGCTGAACAAACACATGGGACAGTCACCAGCTTCAAGGCTCTCACCAGCTTTTCCACCTTCACATAGTCATGGCAATCAGATGTTGATGTACAGGCTCTTAAATCTTTGAAATAGAGAATCTATATTCATGGGCTATGGAGGCTTGAGTCTGTATGTGGAAATAATTCAAGTATTTTGGAGAATATTTCACAGCAAAATCAATGCATAAATCGCATTATTTTCATTGACTTTGGGTTTATATTTTTTACATTAATGTACAGTTCTTCTGAACTGGATGTTTATAACTGCTGTTCATTTGAAATGCGTATCAAACACTAATTTTAATGATGCAAACCATTTGCATATTCACACACATATATGCATTCATGCTAGATACAGGGTTCCTTTGAAGGTCATATAAATTTAAATCTTGAATATTTGTCAGAGCTACTTTATTATTTCTGGTATTTCCAGAAATAAGAAACTTTCTCCTGATATTTCTGAGAAGATATTGTCAGTAAAACAGAAATCGTTCCTTAAAAAAGCAGAAATACTGCAAATTATTTTTTTTCCATAACAAATGGGAAATTACATTTCTTTTGAATATTAAACATTGTTTCATTATGTTTAAGCAAGTAGATAATTATGCAATAATTCCATACTAATTTATAATTACATGTATATATAAATTGCTGTCAACATCAAGTGAAGTGAAATATGTACTTCAATGTAAATAATGGGATAAAGTGGAAGGTTAATTAAATGTATGATTGCAGTCAACAGTCTCCAGTCTTAAAGAAGAAAGACAGGAAATACAGATTGGTATCACCATTCTGTTTTCATCACTGCACTTTCTGCTGTTCTCCTTTGTTGTCCTTATTAATTTTCAATGACTTGGCTATTCGTCCTTCTCATATTTTTGTATTTTTTTCCTCCTTCTCTCCCTGGCATTGTTGTTGCAAGAACCAAAACCCCTCACATTTTATTTTCCCTTTGTATTACCATTTACCAACAGGTAAGGTAAGAAGAAGACACTCGACACTAAAGTCCAGCCTGGCCAGTATGGAAGAATGTTAATATATCTTGCGTAAAAGAAACAAGACTCTGTGCCACTCCAATTACTGTGGATAATCTTCAGAACACCTTGCAAATTTGACTCTTTTTCCATTACTAGACCTCTCTAGCTTGAGGGTCTGTTTTGGATCTGTATCCTTATCACTTCACAGTAAAAGAAAACACTGTAAAGTTCTCCTTGACATTAATATTCCTTTTTTTTGCTTTTTCAGATCCATTATTTGTATGATAAATACGTATGATAATGCTGCAACTGTTTGTTCAGCAGGGTAGAGTCAAGATTTTAATTCACAGAAATTTGCCTAATAGAAATGTGCAAAAGCTTCCAAACTTTTTCTTGATATTTCTGAGAAGACATTGAGCCAGCTTTGAATAATTTCATAATGTGGTAACATTTCATTGTCATGAAATATTTTCAATTTATTTCTTTATAAATGATGATACAAAGTTTGATCAAGCCTTGGAAGGGTACATTTCATAATTTTCTCTTGCTTTTCCTCTCCTTCCTCTTTCTTCATGCTTGTGTTTTCTGTGTAGCCCACATTCATCCCCATGTCTCTGCCTTCCCATTATTTCTTACTGCACCAAATGCATGAAAGACTTTAAATGCAAGGTCCTAATGACAAGAGCTGAATCCACCAACAGAGAATGACTTACTGCAATGTTTGCTTTGCCCTTCCTGCTCCAAACTCTTCACCAGAATGGCATCCAGGGATCTGGTTTAGATTTTTTGGTTCATTCATAGCTCGTTAGACCTCTGATCTTGTTTCAGAAGACAAAGAGTCCAAAACATTGATGTTTATCTTTACATTGATAACAAAGGTCTTCCCTGTCTAGTTATTCAAACAGAATGAGGAATCATTCTGTAACTGGGAAAACACAAGTCATGCAGAATCCCTCAATGCTATAGGAAGGACTATACTCAGCCTAAAGAGTAGAGACACACACACACACAAAAAAAAAAAAAAAAATTATTGGAACTGTACCCATTTGGGCAACAAAGGATAACAATTTTGAGAGGGCAAAATAATTAATTAGTGACATGTCCTCATTTTTAAAATGCTACTGAGGCTGGCAATCAATGAATATTTAAAAGTCCTGATAATTCAAAAATAAATATTCTCTGTGAAGGCTTCTATTTTATTGAAAGGCATTTAAACCATTTAGTGTAAGTCAAAGCATTTTGGGAACACTGTATAAATTACCTATCTGGATGGAGTGCCTTTGGTGGCCACACAAAGCTGTTAATATTCTATATGCTTTGAAATATGTCTCACTTAAGCATGACCACTGGCCCTTGGCCACTTAATGTATGACATTAGTTTCATATCTCCTCTCAGTAACAGGATCTCCAGTTATGCAGCATCTTCCAGTAATGAAACTTAGCATCTATTTGAGTCTGAATCTAAATTATGTTTCTGAACATTTTACCTGTATGAATTTGATCTGGAGATGTACAGATGCACCACATCTATCAATAGCTCAAATATATCTAAACCAAATGGAACAAAAGACTGAATGTGTTTGAATATTGCAATTCTAATAGAACAGCTGGTGAAACTGAGTTTTTGGGACTCAGTCCAAAGCCTACAGAACCTAGTGGAAACACTGAAGTGTTTCAAAGATCTAATTTCATTGCCCAGATTTATACCATAATTGTATAAGCTGGCTTATGAGACACTCAGAATTCACTAGAGGTTGATTTGAAATCTGGCCTCCACTTGCACAGCCCCTTTTCAGGGAGCTTGAGCAGAGGTTTGAGTTCAGCAGGATATCTGACTCTGTGCTGCTGTACATGCTTGTTCGGGTCTGTATGGGTCTACGTAACAATCAGGGACAGAGCACAAATATCAGAGGCAGCCAGCAGATGTTGCAGTTTGCAAAGCAGTTTCTGGGTGCTACTTCTTTGATATGTTCTTGAGTTTCTGTGCTCTTTGTCAGAAACCTTCTCAGGAACTTCTGAGAACATTCAGAAGGACATGGGGTCCACCTGCTGCTGCCAGGTAGGACTAAAGATCAGGTATGGTTTCCTCTTGCAGATTCTGACAAACTCTGTCACCCGTCCTTTATCAAATACACCTTTTTTTTCTGTCATTGACCCTCAAAGTAGGTAAAAATAATATATACTTAGGTATTGTTTGCTGGTACTTGAATGATCAAAGCAGTACCTGAAAAAAAAAAAAAAATGAGAAAAAAATAATGTTATAAAAAAAATAAAATTTAATGACACAGTGAATTAAAGCTGGACTGTAAATGAAAAATCAGAAGGACAGTGCTTCTTTCCCCACACTGGAGTATGCACATTGCTTTGTTTAACCCACAACATTTAACTGTAAATATTTAATGTCTACAGATAAAATTATTTTACCAATTGGATGTGAACAAGTGTTTCAAGTATTCTGAAAAGGACTTATCTGTTCTACCCATTTAATGTTTTTTTTAAACTTATTACCTATAAGAAGCTTACTGTCTTGTTTTTGTTTCATGCATTCATCTTCTCTTTACTCAGAGAGAGGATGTTTTTTTGGATAAGGGAACTCCCATTTCATGTTCTAAAAAGACTTTAAAGTCAGTAAAGTTGCTGGTTCATATAAGAACAGTGACATTTTGTCTGCTAGGTCAAATGTTTTAACAGGCAGGTAGTATTTATCTACATAATAGATAACTCTATTTGTATGAAGACTTGTTCTCTCTACCACAGGAAATGATCAAAGCATTCCTCAACATAGCAGAAATCTCATTTCCACAGCTTTTGAAGAGATGTTTGAAGAAGACAATAAAAAGATTGATGTGCTCCGTTCTACTGGACGACATAGGTGTAGATGGAAACTCCAGGAAGAGCATCAATATCTTCATCTTAATGAAAGAGGAAACAGGGATCCTTAGTTGTAGCTGGAATTCTTAATTTTTTCTTGTTAGTTGCTGAAATGCAGACCCTCTAGGGAGAATCATGACTTGGGAATGTCTGAGGAGGTTATACACAACTCCAGTGTCTTTGAAAACTGATGTATAGAAGGGCCTAATATGAAGCATGATTATCAAAAATCCACTGAAGATAAATAATGACAGAGAACCATTCAGCAAAATATAGGCACAGCTGCTTAAAAATTGGCGTTTCCCATCCTCATCATATCAGCAGATGACAGATTTTGTTAGGCAGCAGTTCAAAAGCCGTAAACAATCAGAGGTTGAAATATCAAGAGTTTACATTATTAGCTGTCTTCAAGTTTTGACTGCCAAGCATTTCCAATGCAAACTATCTCAAGCGACAGTTTGAGCAAGATAATCTTCACTATATTTTCCTGAGAAATAAGCAAAGTGATTCTAAACAGGAATTTGAAAAGTAATTTCAAATTTTGATGTGATTTAGAACCTGAGCCTCCCTGAGGAGGTTTCCTTCTCTTGGACACAAACCTCGATCAAGGTGAAGCTCTGTGCATCACCTGGGTCAGGGTAAAGATTTGGACTCCATTCTTTTATCTGAGACCCAGAATCAAACAACCTCACCTCTGAAATTTGAACAAGATAATCAACACCAGATTTTTTTTGTCCAGTGAAGTTTAGGTTTTTTAATAAATTCAAGGGGTTTCTCATTTGTCACCTTATGTCACTTGCTTTCAGTCAGTAACTGTAAACCTGCTGGCTTTGGAGCTGATGTCATATACTTTTTTATGATTCTATCTTGGATGCAATAAAATCGAAGTTATATAGTGGGTTTAGTAAAGTTGAAATTTATAGGCAAAAAACTTCCAACTCCAGCTATAAACTACCTTTGCCAAAGAAGGAACACTGTACACCAGAGAAATTATTTTAAAATTCTTACCTTTTTATTGACAACACACACTTGCAGCATACATAAAACACTATTTCCATTTTTCTCATTTCCAGCATTTCCTTTATTTTCATAATCCTTGAAATAATTTAGCTTTCTCTGACATTTGTTGTAAAATTTGTGCCACTTCATTAAGCTTATGCAACAACAGTGATACAAATTTTAAGAGTTATAATCCTGCTTTGTCTTTGTGGACAGAATCATTTGACATTCAAAATAAATAATAAATTCGGTGTGATGATTTAGTTTTCTTTTATTTCTTTCCTACACCTTGCTCAAATCCCTTCTTTTCTTGAGAAACTGCTATCAGTCTGAAGATCCAACCTGAAAACAGAAAGGAATGAATCCTCACCACAATGTTCCTTACTTAGAGTTGTTTCCCAAGTAACCTAAGAGTAATCTGATTTATTTTAATATTTTATTTATTTTATTTTTTTTTATTGAGGGATAACCTGGAGAACATATAATGATAATTTATTTGGCATCTGTTCTCAGAACTTTCATATGAGATGTTCCATATACTCAAAAATTAGCAAAGTAACTCAAGCAAAGGTCACTGCTATAGTGTACAGATTTTATGGAGTGATAAACCTAGAAGAATTAAACTTAAATTCCTGTTTCCAAATCTCATACCTTGACTTTACAAAACTCAGATTATATAAGGAATAAAATTTTTAGGTGCCATGAGGATGAATTGTAGTTGATTCCAGCTGCTGAGGAATGTTGTTTTGAATTTTAAAAAAATGCTTACAAATTTCTCTTTGAACATGGACCCTGCTCTATCTATTAAATTGCTGTAGCTTCTGCAGTTTTCAGCATAACTGTGCCAAGGAAATTCTTGTTTGACTTTTTTATTTGGTTCAGCTTTTTCTTCTTTTTCCTCTTGGTTGTTACTCATATTTTCCTTACTGAGGACATACCTACTTTTGGCTGTTATTGGGATGTTGCACATTCCACATCATGATTTCAATAAAACAAGTAGGAGAATTAAATAATTAATTAGATTTTAAAGGCAAAAAACAAACCAAACTGAAAAGAAAAAAGCAACCAAAAAAAACCAAAAAAAAAATCCAAAAAACCCCTCCAAAATCCCAAACCATAAACAACAACAACAACCAAAAATAAAACCAAAATTCTCAATTTGATAAAGCTCCCAGATAGATGAACAGAACATGTTTACTAGTTAAGTGTCTTGTTCTTTGGAATAGAGAACAACCACCTATCCTCTGCTAATTCACTACATCTTCTTTCCATGGCCAATTCTGTCAAATTTCATATTTTTCAGATTTTGGCACAAATGTAATTGTAAATACTCCTAAATAAAAAAGTAAAATTTCTCCTTCTCTTTTGGCTCTTTCCTTTGAGTAGAAAATAGAGAGAGTGGTAGGGAAGAGGAAGACACCCTCAAAAATCACAGGATGGAAATTCAAATTAAAGATATAAAAACAAAAATATGAAGGAAGAGGATACCTTTTCCATCTTTTTATTACTTGTTTATATTTTCACTTGAACAATAACTTTATATTTTATTTTCTCTGCCTATTATCTGAGTTGGATCTGTGATAACAGCAAAGCTAAATGATTTATGTTCTTATCAAGAACATGAGGATAACAGAATAAGAATAGAAAAAAAATAGATAATAGAACAAAAACCTGATAAAATAGAAGATCATGAGTTTGGAAATACTAGTGCTTTTTCTCCTTCCCTTCTACAAAAACATCCAAGGAACTGGTATTTTCTAGAATTTGTGCAAATTAGAACACTTGATTTCCAGCATACTGCTTAACTATTTTTTTATTTTAATAGTGGGGGCATTAAAAATATAGATGAGAAATTGCCTAATTGGATGTGGAGGGGAAAGGTCTGGGAAAGGTCTGTTAATAAGCCTGGTAAGGGTATGCATCGTTTATGAGTCTGTCCTAAAAAAAGGATGGCACTGAAAATACTAAGGGTGGTGGCAGTTTGAGAAGTGTCAGAAGATAAAATGGAAAAAAAAATAGCACAGCTAATTGCAGCTAGCAAAACTAACATGGCTATGCTGCCTTTTTCAGGAGTTCATTGAGGCTACAAACTACAATTTTCAAACTCTTAATGTATTTAATGTACCACAGACTTTAATGGGCATGTTAAAACTAATGTGAAAGTAAAACCTGAATTTTCTTCCCTAAATAGATGTTTTCTCCTGAGCAGCAGCTAAAGGAGTGTAAGGAGAGGAGAGATAGATAAAAAAGACATCTGCAAAGTCACTAAAATGAATCTCTATGTATTGCAGTCTCTTGGTAGTTCAATAAAAATCTGTTTTCCACTGTGCTTCATTTAAAATAAGCAAACTGAAAATGTCACATATTGAATGAGCTACGTTTCTTGGACTGGTTAAATAAAAAAATTATATTTGATAAAAAAACGAAGGTGTCTTTCTGACAGGCAAATGCATGTCAGAACATATGAGATTACCTAACTAGGGACTATCCTTTGAGCTGGTTTGCTAATGATAATTCTAATTATTTTTTTCACATCCAAGCAGAGAATATCCATTCCAGGCTAATTTTCCTTTTTTTGAGTTGCAAGCCCCTAGAGTATTCTAGCTTTAACACAGACAATTTATTCCAAAGTGCACACTTTATTTGGATATTGCGTATTTAATCAACTTCTGCAGTAGCCTGTATTTGAGCAGATTGCAGGGGGGAAAAAACCCGAACTTCTATCTGACTTTTTAAGTCTCTGAAATGGTTTTTGCTCAGTTTCTGACCTATAGAACATGTCAAAACTGAATAATTTATGTAACAAAACAAAGACAACAAGGTCAGAAGAGATGTATGATTTTTACAATAGAGAACATTCAGGAATATGATAGTACGTGAGATATGTTCCTGAAGGTTGAGGAGGATTTTTTTCTTCTCCTTATTTTTCTCTGCAAGTAAATGAGCTCAAAGATGTGAAAAAAGTCATTAGATTCCAGAAAAAAATAAATTTTTAGTACACAGTAGGTAGGAATTAACTGCTTTCTTTTCTCCTTGGGATTTTCTGTGGACCACAGGGAAGGAATGTTCTAGGAGGTTGCCTTAGCAACACTGCACTTTAATAATTGCATTAATCTGAAACTGAAAATCCTTCAAAATACTATAGAAAATCACAGTGTCCACAAAAACCCCCAAATTTATCACCTGTAGAGAGGTTTCTTCTCCCTACACCTTGGGTCTTCTCAGACAGGGCTTGGGTAGGTGCCTATTACTGTTACACAAGTTCCTTATCTAGGGAACATTCCATACTATTTAACATTCCATATTGATACATCCTTTATCTGACCTCATTCTCAAGAAGATGTGGCACAGAAGACAGGGACCAAGTTCTGCTTCTTCAGTCTTACCTCCAAACCTACCTCAGGGAAAGTGTGACAGTACAGAATTGCAGAAATCGCTTTCTCATCGTGTGTGGAAGAAGATAGAAATCTGAAGAGAAAACAAATTCCACTTGTATAGAGGAAAGAGACATGGCAATCTCCTTTAGACTCTGACATTCAAAAGGTTCTCTTGACATAGCATTACAGGTAACTCAGAAATAGTGTCATGGTGACCAGCAGTTGATGACGCAGATGTGTGATACTAGATTTTTAAAAGGTCATCTATTTAATCCCTTTATGTCATGTATATTTAAATTTTACCTACATTTTTCTGAGAGTTAGTTAAGCTCTCCAGGTTATATAAGAACCACAGAAGAATAAAATCTAAAATATCTATATGTAATATCTGAAAGATTCATTTTGTGTACAATATATATATATAATATATAAAAATATAATATCTAAAACTTCTATTTCTTTTCTCTTCAGGTAAATAACTACAAATAGGAATCCATATAATTTTATAAGAATATTCACGCATCTTTTTTTCTAATGTACAGATATCCTCACTATTGGATCTTCAGTTTTCAAATTCTCTTTTGACATCATCAAAGAATGATAAGGGAGAAATCATTTGAATTTCTGATTTAATATTCCCTGAGTTTTAGACCATTAAGTTTTGCAGTGATATTGCCACTTATTCACGTAAACTTTTCATTCTGAAAACATTCATTGCATTAGCGTTGTCATCAATTAAAATAATAAACCCTGGAAACCCAGGAGTATTGAGGGAGTTTTTCAACATCAAAAAACTTGGGGAGTGAAGATAAAAATAAACCTAAATCTCACTTTTTAAATTCTAAACTATATTTTACTTTAGATTGACGACACATAAACCTATTTTTGAGATAAATTATTCACATAATTAGAGCTTATACTGAAGAATTCTAGCTGGAAAGGAAACATTTCTGTGTCTTGAAGAGAATTTTTGTAGGTATTGTAACTCTAGATAGGGCATTCCCTGTTTAATTAAGCATGTGTGTGTATTCCAGACGACGACTCTGTGAACAGACTTAATTGGTTGGGAGCAAGGGGTTAAAGCCCTAAGGTTTGGTGAGGAGGAGGGGGGAGTTTTGCTCAAAGTCAACTTGCACCTTGCTGTTGAAAACGTCGGTGTGGGCAAACTCCATTTGTTATGCCCAGTGTTGCTCATCCTCTGCCTGTTTTGAGAAGTAGAACTCCCATGTAGAGATAACTCACTCTCACAGACAGGCTCGAGCCTCGTGCTGGGAGAGAGATCACAGAAGCAGAGCCTTGAGATAAACTGTGGTTGCACACAGTCCTTTGATCCATGGGGGCAGGCAGTGCCCCTTCTGCCAGGATGAGCTGAGCCCAGCAGAGCCATGTCCCCGTGTCTGTGGTGATGGAATAAACCTGCTCCTTGCATTTCAGCTGTGCCTTGGTGGGTGTCCTGGTTAGCTGAATGTGTTCATTCACACACAGACAACCTTAGCCGAATCCATCCTTTTGTCTGCTTCCTCTTGTGTCCAAATAAACACTGTAAATAATGTGTGCATGAAGATTTGAAATATGACCTTCACTTTTCAATACCATGGAGCATGTTTAATAGCATGGTTAAAACCATCATTTTTTCGGGAAAAACTGTGGGTCAAATGTAGGGTGGGATCTTGCCATATTGACAGTCAAGTCACAAACAGAAAATCAAAATCAGGCTGCTGATTATATGATATATATATATATAAATATATATTATTATATGTAATATAATATATGTAATATACACATTTAGTACCCTGTAGTAGTAATATTCTTAATAGTTTTGAAGGAAGTTTATATAATATAAATAATATGCTTGCAGTGTGAAAGAGGTCATTTCCATCCAGATGGGATGGAATAAGATATAGTAGTTCATTATTTGATGAATCAAGTAGATTTGAAATATTAAACTACATCTGTTTCTTGTATAAGAAAACCATTTCCCAAATGGGAAATTCCAATCAACTGGCTGTTATAACAAAGGTAATTCTTTCTTTTTTTTCATATAGGTTACATTAGTAGCATATCTTCAAACAAATTGTTGTAAGACATTTTCCCACTTGTTTCTTGACCAAGGTTAAACTTGTTTAGGACAAATGCAGAACTTGCTCTGCTGGCATTTTTTTGCCAGTTTTTCTTTCCTTGGTTTCTGATTCACACCCTGGAACTATGCCTCAAGTTTTGATTGAGTTCCAAGGGAAACAGGCAGCCTTTCTGAATCCTCAGGTTAGTAAATCAATATACCAGCTCCTCTCTAGGGGCACCATATAGAAAGGAATAATCTATAGGCATAGATATAATTATCCCAGTCCCTGCTGATACTGGAATCCTTAACCTTAATCAGCACATATGACAGGAGAACTTCAATGTTTTATTGTCTGCTTATCTCCTCTTGGCAATGGCAGTGAGTTTAGGCTTCAAACTAATTTGTTTGGGTCTTGCAGCTGCCTTTGATACAATTAGCCATGAAGCATTACTGATATACTGTTTTGTAAAGTGTGCCAGGAACAGACAAAATGGTGCTCTGCTCTTCCATTCTGAGAGGATGAGAACAGCTGACCAGAGAGACATCCACACTAACACAGATAAGTGGAATGGTAATGCTACCACAAATTCATACTTTTGCACTTAGTAATATTATTAAATAAATATTCATTATTAATAAATATTTATTAATAATAAATTATTATTATAATTCATTATATATATATAAACATATTTTGTTTAATTGAATTGGTATTGGGAAATAAAAATGGTAGAACATAAGTTTGAGGTGCTAGTCTGTCTGAACTGCCAGTGCTTCATGGCAGCTTTTGTTGTGGTGTCTTGTACCTTCACTTTCTACTCTGAGCCTATGATTCTGGCTTCTCTGCTACACAGCTAACTACAGACAGAGAAGAGGAAGATGAATAACACATTATTTTTAAAGCTCCAGAAGAGTTTAGATTTGGTATCAAACTATCTTGAATAGAAATACCTCTGTTTAATATACGGTAACATTTGAATTCAAGATTATTCAACTCTAGAGAAAGAAAAATGCCAAATACAAATATGAATATTGAAAGTTTTGGGGCAACAGTGAATCTCCTCAAAAACTCAACCAAAAAGAAAAAAGAAAAATAAGGGCAGGAAATTTCCAACCAGACATGTTCTTATTACTTCAGCTATTTGTCTCAGTTTGTACACTTTATTTAGTCTTTCTTATGTTTGATTGAGAGTGTTTTACTGAGATTGGAGGAATGAGATGACAGAACAACTTAAAAAGAATGTTCATCAAGTGCAAGAAAGAGCAGTGTAGCTGCTATATATTATAACCAGTTTGCAGGTAGTTCACAACTGCAGCTTAATGTGTTGAGATTAATCTGCCCATTCATGAATGCATTAGGTCTGGTTACCTTAGAGGCCAATGCTTTTCTCCAGGCAGAGGAGATCATTTGAAATATTAAAGTAAAAACATTCTGAGGAAACCCTGAATAAACTATAATAAGTCAAATTTAGACTGGATAAACTAGAATAGATAAAGTCAAAAGGTTATTAAATTAAGTTTGAATTGTTCTTTAGAGTTATAACATCAATACAGAATAGAAAAATTCAGAAAAATATTTTTTAATATCTTTAGAACATTTTTATTAGGAGGACATATATTTGTATAATTTTACAGGATTCTTTTTTACACTTAGCTATTAAGCAGATTGGCAGCAGGATATTCTCTGCATGAGACTCTGTCTTCCTAACTCAGTAATCTGATATTCAAATCAAACTGATTTAAATACCTATGTTACTCAAATTTTTTTTATTTGAAAGGAAATGAAAGGAATATAGATGTAGAACAATTCTGATTTTAAAGGAATTTAGAAGGTCCTTTTATAAGGCATGGTTTTAAACATTTCCTCTAACAGCTGTTTACAGGTTATAGAGAGAATACACTTCCCAGCTCAGTAGTAAATTAATGAAAGAAGGCCTTTCTGAGCTGGTCTATGTCTGTATGAGTTTCTGAGACAGATAATATTTATATATTAGAATTGGTGATTTGTGTTAATGATAGAAAAAAATGTTTACCATAAGTCAAAATCCATTATACAATCTCTAAGTTCCAAAATGGTTAAACAAATAATATTTTACTATGTTTTCTCTAAGT
This sequence comes from Cyanistes caeruleus, assembly GCF_971803275.1. Classification (NCBI taxonomy): domain Eukaryota; kingdom Metazoa; phylum Chordata; class Aves; order Passeriformes; family Paridae; genus Cyanistes; species Cyanistes caeruleus. The sequence continues at coordinate 40,160,632 of NC_141706.1, read as the reverse complement.
CTTTAATCAAATGTCTACATTCTTTCTTCTTTTGTTTTCTTTGACTTTCTGCATCTATTATATCATCAGTGGAATGATAGACAGCAGTATTATAGGTCTTCAGAAAAGGTGGAAAATTACTTAGCTGTTTGGTCACAGTAGGAAAAAAGAATTCTTCAGGTCAAATCTGAGAACACCTTGCTTTTAAATAAGGCATTGATTAAAAGGAGACCAAATACCATCAGAACAATCCAGAAATACTGGGATGGATTCAAAAATGCTAGTAGACAAACAGAGGAAACAAAGAAAGCTACAGCTGGGAACCTGTTGGACTAGAGATAACACAAACAGGAGGAGAAGAGAGAAGGAAAACATGCAAGGAGAAAATAAAGCATTAAAAGGGAGAAACATAAAAGTGACTACAAAATGAGTAGATGATACCAGAATATTTGACATTGAGGGGCAGGATCTGAAGAGACTTCTGAAAGGTTAGGGTTATCTCCCTTCCAAGGGTATGGTAAGATATTAACTAAGAGGGATGTCTAGGCAACTCCAAGTCCAAAAGGAAAACAAACAAAAAATTTCACAACAAAAACCAGAATAAAATTGATAGTGCTTTTAGGAGGTAAAGCTGGGGTATAAATTTTTAAGGTTTAATATGATTTCAGTGTAATTCTAGTATGAAGTTTGTGCCTTTAGAAAAAAAAAAATCTAGCCAGTTGTGATTAATTCTACTATTTTTTTCTTTATTTTTTTACTTTAACAGTATGCTTACATTCATGGATCAAAAAGGATTAAAAAGCATAGGTACTTCAATATTTAATTTGACTTATTTTCTACTTTACTCATGTCCTCAGGTTTTGTAAAGAATTATAAAGTAATTATTTTTTCTATATACAGTATGACAAGAATAACAGTATTGCTGTAGGTTATTTTCTTCTAAAGCACATTAGAGACTTCAGCAATATATGGTGGTATAACTTCTTACTCATGTCTTAATTTTATAGACTTGACAAACCAATCCTACTAGGACTGAGTAATAATGTTTCAATTAAAAGTTATACTAAGAAATGTTATCATTTCTGTCTTTCCTATAATCTCTTGTAGGATGTGAACAAGAGCAAGGCATATACTATTAAGAAACATTTTAAGGTATTTTGATGTTCCACAATATGCATTCCAGCCCTACATTTTAACTAACACAATTTATTAGTCATTTGACTTGAAGTAGTCATCTGCTGTTAGGGCAACCACTTTCCTCATTATAGACAATTGCATTTCATTTCAACTGCATTTTATCTCAATTCAGTTGGCTACTCAAATACGATTTTCTAATTCACCTTTTATAGAATTAGGAACACTTCAATATGTCAAAAAGCATAGGCCTTATTTGAAATAATTTCATTCTCAAATGCTTATGTGAAGAATTATTCCTTTTCACAAGAAAAGTCTTTACAAGACTGAAAGAGGTCAGCGAGTCCCATTTTTCTTCATCTATTTTTTCAGTTTTTCACTCACTGCTTCATGTAAGTGTCACACACAGGTCTCTTGCAAAGTGATTATCAAGGTTCTTACTTTCTTTTCATTTTGCAACCGTACTTATAGCAAAAACTTCATCAAATATCAGACAGCTCTCTATGGACTAAAAATGATACTGAAAGGAAAGGCACCGAAAGCCTATGAAGAAATTCATGTCTATCACATTACTTCTCCCCCAAGGAACAGCTTCATTTTGTAAGTAATACTGAAGAAGAAAGACTGTTTTATTGCAGTCTGTCAAAGTTTACAGGATCTTTATGTAAGCCGACCTCACTATCATCTTTTCTGACTCCTGTTTCTCTTTACTGCCTACACATGACTCTGCATTAGCTGATGTCACGCCTGATATCTATGGTTTGCCTACATTATTCCTTGCTTTCCCCTATCCTGAATCTAAATTTTCCACTAAATTCTCACCACATCTCAGCAACCTTGTTTAATTATTCCAATGACTACTCAACATAAATACTGATTTCTAAGGAAAAAAATATTTGTGTCTTTCCTGTAATCTTCACTTAAGCTGTTACTGAGCAAAGAGACAGGACAAGATTGTATGTTGCTGTTTTCATTATTAGTCCTTGTTTTGGAGGCTCTTCTGGTAAAGTCTTGCACCAATTAGAAATAACATGCATGTAGAATGGTTAAAACAAGTAGAGATTGAAGTTCTGGATTAAACAAGCAAGCAGTTACAGCTCTCTTCAATTTCAGGACTTTCAAAGATAGTGAAGACACTAAAGTAGCTCTGAATAACATTTTTTTTTTACTCAAGGTGGTTTTAAAAAGGAGCCTTCCCTACAGGGACTGCTGACACATCAGGCAAGTGATTTTCCTAACAGCTGTGATATAGGAGTCATATAGGTGTATCATATAGGTGATGAAATTCCAAGGACTGTAGCTAACCTCCAAAAGCAGTAGTAACTTCTCTGTGAAACAGCCAAGAGGAAATGATGACATCTACTCTAAGTCTCAAGGTGGGACTTTCCCTGCAAAAGCACTCCTGGCCTCTCACCACAGGGAAGATACAAAGGCTACAAGCTTCCTCTTAGAATTCACTGTCTGCTAAAGGGGGGGCTTGTACATCAAACATCTATTAAAAAGTAGACAGAAAAATTATTTTCAGGAAGAAAGTGAAAAAAGAAAACAGATGAAAAAATCCAAAGAAATATTAACTGCTTGATTTGCATAAAGGCATAGATCACAATAAACCTGGTAAACTGTACTGCAATGGAAAACAGCTGACACTACTATGGGCTTATTTATTTTGTAGGAAAACAGATTTTCCATGTCAAAATGTATAAGCAGCAGTAAGAAAATCAAATAAACCCCCTTAAATCCATACAAGCAACAGCAAAAAGGTCTGTCTTCTCAGGCAGTATTTTCATGTTTTTTTCAGTAACACACTTCATTATTTGCACAGAGATACTGGTGGTTGTGAATGTTTTAAAGGCAGTTTACCTGCTACAGCATAATTCCATGTTAAGAAAGGTGCAAGTCTATAACTACAGCTGTTTCTTGTCTTATCACTACTTCACATCTTTATATCTCAACCTTGTAAGAAAATGTCAATTTCCCTTTTTGTTAATTTTAAAAGTTTTTTAAAGTTCTTGTTGATATTGGTATTTTCAATCTAATAGATGCATAATTTTGAGACCTAAAAAGGTACATGGTTTTTCAGGTTGGATTAATTAAATTGTATTGGTTTGAATAAAAAAAATCTTTACAGTTTATAAACCTTTAATTTTGAAATTAGTCATCTACCTGGATGAGAATATTTCTCACTTCATATGATTTAATTGCAAAAGCAGGAAAAAAACAAGAACTTCAAACATAGTACTTTCCTTTTTTCTGTTCTCTGACTGTTAGCTATACTTGAAATTATGGAAGAAAATTATGTAGACAGTAAAACCAGGAGTACTGGAAAAAAGAGATAATATGAGCTTATATCTGTGCAAGTTAAACCTGCTGAGTCAAGATTTAACAAGCATCTTATCTACCTTACTGCTTAGTCATTGATTTTTTCTTTCACCATTAATCTTTTTAGTTATTAGACATAATTGCCATTTTCTTGTATTAATTTCAGTACTTCTAACCTGCCAGGTTTAAGGGTTACAGACTAATCAACACTCCTCAGAAGAACATTGCTTTTCCCTTCTTATCGGGAGAAAAGAGAGGTGTGTGCCCCTTATTTCCACATTTTCAAAGATCTCTGCTCATTTTGAGATAATCTAACAACACATTGAAGGCATCCATCTTTGCTGAGAAGATTCTAATTTGGAGGATACAGTTTTACAGCTGCTGCTCCATTATAGCACCTGACATCTTTCCTTATACTGAATCTGTATAAAGAAATTGTATTGTGCATCACTTGTTATTCCATTACTATTATAATTATTATTATTATTATTATTATTATTATTATTATTATTATTATTTACTGATATTATTTTATCTTACTTTATTTTCAATTGTCAAACTATTCTTATCTCAACATACAATTTTTACTTTGATTCTCCTTCCCATTCCACTGTGGGAGGATGAAAAGAGAGAGAGAGAGGGAGTTGATCTACTGTGTGATGTTTCAGCTCCAGCTGGGCTTGAACCACAACAATGGCCAAAGGAAATCAGCTTGTGAGAGACAAAGGTTGGCCTACAGCTGCTTGTGGGAGTGCACTTCACCTATGCCAGTCCTCTACTAGACAGACAAAATTGGCAAACTCTCTCAGTGCCAGCTTTAAAGAAAGTTCTGTGGAATGATAAAAAGTTGGTCAAAGTGGTAAAGATGAGCCACCTGAAATGAACAGAAGCCTTGCAAGACTTGCTACTCAGTCGTAGCAATGAGATGGCAAAAAAAGTTCAGTATAGAAAATCATAGTGATACCAAAAGAAAACTGTTAATCTGTAAAGTAGAAGGGTCTGAATTTGTAACAAAAGACACAAAACCTTGGGATTATGATGTATATTTCCATGAAAAGAAAGCCTCAGTACTTGGTAGAGGATCAAAAATATACTCAAATATTTGAAAATATTAGGAAATTAAGGGAGAGAAAGCAAAATAGCTAATTCACCGTGTAAATCTGTGCTTTTCCCAAACATTGACTGCAATGTGCAGGACTGGACTTCTTATCCCCAAAATACACTCAATAGAATTGAGAAAGATTCAAAGACATAAGTATTTAAAAGCATAGAAGATACGACATATAACAGCTGAGAAAACATTCTCTGCAGCCTGGATAGGACACCACACAAAGAAAATGCCTAAAATATGGTCATGGAGAGTGTGAATAGGAAATTATTGTGCTCTGTCACTCCTATTATAAAAATAGGAGATTATTACATGGATATAGTAAAAGCCAAGCTCAAACCTAACTAAATAATATAATTTAGTTCTTAATAGGAAAAATAACTGACCTTTTGAATTTCTGACCATCAATTATTGTACACAAAAAAAAATCTGTTAACATAAAGAAAAGAGATACAAAGAAGTTAATGAAGTCATGGAAGATTTTGGAAATCCACAAAGCACAATATAATTGATGACAGGAGAGTGACAGAGGGAGCAATAATTTGTTTGACTTATTCTTCCCTTGGTGTAGCCTGTGGCCACTGCCTAAGACAAAACCCTTGGCCTGAGCTCGTATGGCTTTCTTCTGGAAGTCCTGAAGAACCACACCTATCTACCAAATTTATGCACTTACCACAGATCTGCTTTAGTCACTTTGATCCTTCATCTTGCACAGATGCAATACTTCCCACTGTACATTCCCACATAGGCTTGTTTTATCAATATAGGGAATGGAAGCTGTGGGCAACATGGAACACTCAAGGCTGAAGTGAAAATTCAAAAGTTTGATTAAAGTTTTCATTTTAATTGTTTCTCAATGTAGAATCCTACTCCTCAGTTGCATCAGTACATAACAAACTCAGCAAGCACTAAATACATTATTATCCTGATAAACTGGAAAATCTAAGACCCTTTAGATATCAGCTTCACGCGGGACCTCTGAATTTTGGACTACAGATCTCCAGCATATTGAAGACTTCATATCTCATTTAAATACTGTTACTCTGTTCAGCTCTTTAGCATTTTCCTAGCTCTAAGTTTTCTTAGGACTAAAAAAACTGTGATTTTCCTGCTTTCAGAGATTTGCCATTTCCAGTCACCAGCCATTGACAGCATTCCATTGATCTCTCTGGAAGTTTTTCAGTCTTCACTGCTGCTTTTTGAGACAGCCGTCTCTCAGTCCTTTTTGGTTTTTTCCACAGGATTGCTCTCCTATCCTGGATGAATGATAAGAAAGACAATTTTCCTGTGTTTTCAAACCAAGACTTTCCACTACACCTCATAATTTTCTGTCTGGTGATAAAAAGCATGAGCCACCAAAGCATGCACTGCATATTCTCTGATTTGCACTGCTCTATTGAAAGGATTTTTTTTTTTTTCAATTCAAGCACATAAAGGAGAATTTTTTTTTATTTAAAATGAATAAATAAATGCATTCTGATAATTTTTTCTATGTATACCAGTGGGAAATATGGCTTTATGGATATTATTGAAGAATAAACTACTCTGCATACTTGTGACTATTTGCCCAGCAGGTACTTCAGACTGACATCCTCATCAGTGATGATGATTGATATTGCTGACAAAAAGAGTGGATGTTTTCAATATGCCTTGTTTCTTTCTCTTAAATGAAAGATTTTTGAGAGCTTCAGTTTTCTAGAAACTTGAAGCTTGTCACAGAAACTTGTCACAGAAACTTGTCTGGAATACTACATGTACAGGTGGAATTCTGCAAGCTATTTTCTTTAAAAAATACACAGATGGGAGTTGAACGGAAAATGCTGGGGATCTATGTCAAAATTATCTATAGCAAGTTTTAAATTACAATACACTTAAACCTGAGTCTTTTCTATGACACTGTTCATTTACTTGCACAAAACACGTTAATTTTTAGGTGATTAGGCAAGTGTTTTTTCGGACTGGCAATGTTGCTCATCATAGATGTTGAGGGCTGTAATGCCCTTCTCAAGCTGTTCATCAGCAAATCTTCAGTAAAATATATGTGCCTGTTTTCATTCTTTCCATAGTCCTCAGAACTGAGAAAAGAATTCTGGACTCACTCCAAAACAGAGAAAAATTACCTCACTTTTATACCTTTTCCATGTTTATTAATTTCATATGACATATTAAAATGATCTTTTTGGAACAATTCCTCAGTAGAAAGGGATTATTTTGATATTAAAAAACACACACAATCTTGCACAATGTATTTTTAATAGAATACACTAAGACAAAACCTGAAACTCTATAAGCAGTTTTATGTGAATGAAAGACCAATCTGCTTCCAAGCAGAGAAAGAAAATTGCTAGGTGTTTTTCTACTGTTTTTTTTATTTTCCCTTCAGGTCTATATAACATGAGGGGATTATTAAAGCCTTCTGAGAGAGTTTTCTTTCCAAACCCCAGGACTTTATACAGAGAAGAAAATCTATATTTTCTTTTCCTGTGGATTATGGGATGTCAACAGTCCTGGTCAAAACTCGTTATCCAGTCTTGAACTCTATTTGTATTAGAGTTACCAAACGTTTATGATCTTTAATTATTATTACATATGTTAAAAATATAAAGTATTAGAAATTATTTATGTTAACAAGTTAATTTTGTGAGGAAAAATTATTGAAATTCTGAAAAGTACACCTGAAATTTATTCCATTTGGTGTGGACAATTTTATACAGACATAAGAATTCCAATGTTGAATACAGCCAGTGCTAATGATGGAAAGAAATCTTCTAGAAGAACGTTATGATCTAATATAAAAGAAATACTGTACAAGAAAATAATTTGCTGAGGTTCTAACAGCTATAAAACAGCATATTTAAAAACAAGAATATTAAAAAAATGGATAATAATATGAATTGCTGTTACACTAACCAAATGACCCAGGCAAACCAGAAAACAATTACTTTCTAATAAAATGAATGAATTTTTTTTTCTGTGATTTTAAGCTAGTTTTAAAGACAGAACTAATTAGAAATATGGTTTCATAGCTTATGCTGCTTAGGGCAAATCCCATCTCTACAAATAAAAGTGCTGACAAGTAGGATAGAGGTGAGGGAATACATAAATGAACTAATAATGTAGCAATAATTATTTTCCCAGAATCCAGATTGGGTGTTTTATTCTGCGTTCTTGCTGTTGATTACCTCTTCTTTTCCTTTCATTTGTGGACAAATAATAGCTAACAATTTGAAACAGTCTTTTAGCATAACAACATGAAGTCTTTTCCACAGCTTTATTTTTATGTTGGGTTTTTTTTTTGTGTGTGTTTTTTTAACCAAAACAGTTTAAAAATAATATTTAAGAGGATTCCCCACAGTTAAATGCATCAACAAACTTGTGTACCTCTTTAAATTTAACCCAAATGTCTCAACAGATGCTGCTCTTCCAGTCTCAATAGGGAGCAGATTCCATAATCAGGGAGTATAATTACAGAGAGCTCCAGCTCCTGCTGTCTCAAAGTTACACTTAGGGCACGCTGAATTGCCTGCCAGTCTCAGTCTTCAATGGCTGACTGAGGCCTTTGGTAATAAAAGATCAGTCAAGAGTACATTATGATACTTCACAAAACGCTAACAGCTTTGTGGAATTTATAATACAGAGAGGCATATGCCAGCTTTGTACACTGCTGAACAGTTAAAACCAAATACAACAGGAGTAAGAAATAAATATAATATGAGTTTGTAACAGGAAAAGTATGTATTTGTCATCACACAAGTAAGGTAATGCATCTGCTATAAAGCATATATTGACAAGAAATGGAAAACAGTGGTTTTAATCCAACAGCTTTTGTTGGACCCTGATCATAACTAGGAAGAGTCTTCAGTTACAAATGGGATGCCAAGGAATATTTTTCTTCCATAAGTGATAGGACATTAAAAACAAACAAACAAAAAATTACAAAATTCTGCTGTGAGAGTTTCTTTTTTTTTTAATTAGTTTTTTACAGAAAAATGTAATACTTTTATTGTAAGAAAAATTAAAGTAGCTTAGGAAGAATGAGTCTAAAATGAATCAAAGAAATTAATAACTTTCTGGTTAGAGAACATCTGATGTTCTTGTCTTTTGCTGCACACAGACATTGAGACTTAGAAGTTAAATGCAATGATCCAGAAGAATCACTCATGTTAAAGTAACACAAAATGAAGGAGGTAGGATAATTTTGAATTAGAAATTTAGAAATTAGAAATTTTGAAAGGGTTTTTTCCTGTGCATGCACCTTCTGTTTATAACCTCAAATTCATAATTCTTTTTCAAAAGCCAAAAATTTTCTACTATAAATGTAGAGAATACTTAATTTGTCTGGAATGTGTAGTAACTCATGGAATTAAGAGAATACATATTTAATTCAAAACAGCCAAATGACAGGAAACCAAATGATAGTGATGGAGGTCATTAACATTAAAAACATTTTCAAATTTCAGTACACTTCAACCACAACTGACCATTTTTTTTATCTTTTGTATTCACCATCTTAGCTAAATTACAGAATTTTATCTCATTCGGTCCAGAGACAGAACAAATCATTAACATCTGCAAATTCTTCTCCAGACATTATTTACAGTAAGAATTAAAATTTTTACTAATATGTGAATCATTCGAATAAGGAAAATTTATATGAGATTAATAATTATCTTCCATTTGGATTCACTTTTTCCATACTTTAACTGATTCACTTTATTTTTTTGTCACTTCTTTCCTTGAAAAGAAAGTTTTGGGATTTAAAATAGATGACAATGTCGTGGTTCCCAAGGAACTCCCAGCCCTGGCAAGGACAATTACATAAAAGAAACCTCCATAGGTGTTGCAAATAGAGGCACCAGCAAGAAAGGTGGGAAAAAAAAAAAAAAGAAATAGTGCAAGAAACAAGCACTAAACCCAGAAATTACAATGGAGCATTTCAGACTCCATTTGGCTTTATTTATAGCCAATTAATATTAGATCTCCAAATGTGTAGCATGTTTATGAGTACCACCACACTTATTGCACTCTAGATATAAGAGAAAAAGCTTTCAGAGAAGTCTGCTGACCTTAGCCCGCAGATACAAGCACACCAGTCTGCAGGATTGAATGATCTCCCAAATGCAGAGTTTAGAGCACAGAGAAGCTACACACAGTATAAGTATTAAAAAAAAAAAAATAAATTGATTCTCTCAGAGGAAATTGGATGGTAGCATTGAGCAGAGCTAGAAAAGGCAGAGGCATATTTGCTAAGTACATAATCGCCTTTTGTTTTAAAGCTTTCCTCAGGATTTACCACTCATCTTCAGATTCTTCACTGACATAAAACTTCCTTCTCACTCATTTTCACTGCTGGAATAGGTGAATAAATTGTTTTCCAAGCTGCATTGGCCAGTGCTATGTGATGAAATCCTTGCATTGCATTAAAAGTTCCCATACAAGGGTCCTGAAAGCAGAAAAATGCAGAACGAGTCCAGTGTGAAGATTTGTCCTCTCCTTGCAAATCCCTCTGAACTCTCAGAAATAAGTCATTTACCAAAATTTTAGATTCTTCTCAAAATTCTCCCTGGGGTAAAATACGTACAAAATTGGGGCTAGCTTTCCACTTGAGGGCACAAAGCTGTCACAGTAGTACATTTGCCTGGGCCATTCCCTAGGTGCATTCACAGATGGTGCCTACTCTATCACAGACACCTGCTGCAAAGTAGGCTGTTGCAACAAATAAACATCACTGGAAGAGAAAAAACATGGTAAAATTGCTAGTTTTACTATCCTTGCATTACTACACCAAACAAAAAAAAAAAAAAAATATCAAGTCTTCTAGGTTAATTAGTTTCATGTGCTGTGCAGCCAGTCATAAGAAGAAAAATTATTCTTCCAATTATTCAAGTGTTAGATTTTATCTATGCAAATTGCATACTTGTGAATTAAGTAAAATAAATTTTAAATTCACTGATTTTGCAATTTCAAAAATTTCCAGAATTATCAAATTATCCTGCATTTTTTAAAGCCCTAAATTTTTGGGAATTAATATCCTGGGGGATAGATTTGGCTCTTTGCTTTTGTTTTGTTTGTTTTGATTTATGCATCGGGATTTTTCTAAACTTTTTAATCAGTTGATCAAGAGTGGACAACAGGAAATTACCTGGATTGAAATATCTTCCAACCAATGCCATGTTACACATTGTATGTTCATTTTATCAATATTATGTGGAAGTACACAAGCAATCAAATTAATTTTCTGTCTTTTCCTATAATCATTAATCAAAAAAAAACCCTCTTTTATGTCTTTTAATGCTTTAAAGGACTGCAATTTCTGTTTTAATATATGAATGTTCTGAGCATGTGTGTATGTGTCTACATGCTCATGTATATACTTTCATACAGAACCTTAGTCAATACAAAATTATAAATGGTTTTCTGTCTATCTTTCAAGTAGCAATTAAATTTTTTTTATCTCTTCTGACTGGAAAAAAATATTATACCAGCCATCTTCAGCTGCTGAAATGCAGTATAAACATGTATATGCTAGGCCAGTTAAAGGGAAATCATGTAATTTAAGCCTTACTGATAAAGTCTTTCTATTAAGGAACGTAAAAGCAAATTTGAAGTAGTAACTGAATTTACAGTCTGAGAAAGCTGTTTTAGGTGGCCCTGATTGGAGCAGTGGGGTTGGAACAGGTGATCTCGAGAGGTGTCTTTGAACCTCAGCTATCCTGTGTGTCTGTGATACAGTGCTTTCAGGGCAGAGCTCTGATTGTTAGGATCGTCTTGGGACTCCAGATGAGGCCTCATCACCCCTGAGGAATGGGGAAGGACTGCCTCTCTTGCTATACTGGCTACACTCACTCACAACTGGGACATTGTTGGCCTTTTTTGCAGTGAAGGTGTATTGCTGACTCGTGGTAAGATAGCTGTCCATCAGTACCCCAAGAGTTTTTTCTGCAAAGCTGCTTCCCAGCTCATTGCCCCCCATTGTTTAGAGGTTCCTGAGGTTATTCTTTCTGAGAGGCAGGACTTTGCCTTTCCCTTTGTTGAGCTTCAAGAGGTTTCTGTCTGCCTCTTTCCTAGTCTGTCAAGGTCTCTCTGAATAGCAGTGCAACCATCTGGCATATCACACTCTGTGACTCGATGTTTATATAAATGCCCATTATAGTGAAAAATCTTTATGGCTCATGAAGGCAGAATATAGAGAATAATTCCAGAAACAGACTGTTAATTATACTGGAATCTAAATTTATCTCATTTACATAGTCATATATGAAAAGGGCTTGAGCTGAAGTCAATGGTATATTCACATACAGTCATCTGCATAATCAAAGATTTAGTTAAACCAGACAAAGAAAAAAATTGAGTTTTTAAATACATTCCATAATGTCTGATTTTCTTACAAACACTTCATGATCATTCATTCATGTGCCCACTTTCAAGGGATGGCTGCTCTGCATTAACAGAATGAAGATTTGCAATTCACTGGCAAGGAAGTATTCATGTAAAACATATATTTAATAGACATATTGTGTAAACAAACCAAGCAAACTAATCCATGCTAGCCAAAGATGTTCAGTCTGTAAGCTGCTATTGGCATTCTAGACAATCAAAACAGAGATATCTGAGTTGAAACACATGAGCTCTAAGTTGGAAGGACACTACAGGCTCTTCCAGAGAGGAAGTAAGGTTCAGCTCCACTTGCATGCTCTTCAGGATGCATACTTATGTAATATATTTCCCAGCACATGGAAGTCTCTTTTCCATAGCAGACACACAATTCTGTTTCTCTTCTACAAAAGTAAATAAAGCTGAAGAACCATTCTTACTGAGATGAGGACACTTCTTTCTCCATCTCTGAAATTATATATGCTTTGCTTATAAAGTCAGAATCTCCTAATTAACCATTATTATTTCCTCCTCATACACAATCTATACTATTAACCTAGGTGTCCTTTAGCTTCCTTTTTTTTGAGGAAATGTATTTAACAAAGTGCTTTTTACTTCTGTGGTATTTTAAATGATTTATTGTTTACTGCCTGATGTCTTTTTCCCTTCTCAAAGTCAGTAAAAGCAGATTAAAATTTTTCATGGACATTTGTTTATAATCGCTAGCTTTTCCTCGGCTCTTTCTGAAAGAATCCCTTAGAAAACATAGGTGAAACTCATCACTGAAAAATCGTCCTTGCTATGGGCTTTACACCTGTTTTTCTGTTTTCCAATTTAAGACTATCTTCACTGAGCTTAGCTTTTGTCAGTTAACCTTATCCTTCCAAACATAAAATTGTCACACCGCTCATCATCACCAGCTCACTCTCTCATCTCCTAAAACTGTTTCATGTCAACATTCACTGTTTCGGTGTCCATATATGTCCATGAGAAACTTATGCTGTTCCTCTGCTGGCAGATATTTTCTACCTAAGCCTATTTGCAATTCACATAACGTTCCAGATCTCTAAACCAGTCAGGAGTAAGAAAAATGAGACATAGTATGACAGTGAGGTATATTGAAAACAAGGCATTTTAGCTTAGTTATTTGAAGTTTTAAGCCATGACTAAGATGGTGTGATAACAGCAGAGCTCAAATATTTTTTGGGCAGCAAGATGTGCAAAGTCTCATGAAAGCTTTGAAGCATCCAGTCTGACAGAAGGGATCCTGCTGGGTGTGGAGCTGTAGCCTAAAGGCATCAAAGTCAAGGTCTTTGTGCAAACTGCAGACTAGCCACAGATATTTTCATGTACATGTGGAAGAAGGCTGTGAGCAAAACAAAGAACCACGACACTATGTATGCAAAATATTTATCCTAGGTGGAAAGTAACATGGAATGACAAAAATTTAACAGCTTTTGTAAGGAAAAGATAAGGTGCTTGTTTAGTTCCCTTTTACATGGGAACTGCAAGGAACATTTAAAAGGAGTCATTCCTTGAGTCCAGTGATCTGATTTCACATCGTGAATGTACTGGCCATGACTGGTTTGGAACCTACAGGTCCTTCTAGGTCAGTTATTCTAAAATATTTTTGTTGGTTTGAGCTGTCCAAACAATGGCCAGTATGAACCAGTTGCCTTGCCTAAAGTGTGTGAAATTATACTATTTCACCACTGGGGACACTATGCTTTAGTCTACAAAATTACAGCTAATGAGTTTTCCTAATTAGAGATTTTAAAATTAAACCAGAAAATATTTTTTTTCCATTGCCTATGAAAAGAAATTTGGCATACTATTTTGACAGAAAAAATATTCCTAATAAGATGAAGCATATACTTTTAAAGGAGCCATATTTCATTTAGCTATGGAAATGTTGTAGCTCCAACCTCTGGATCTGTAGCCTTCCTGGTTTTGGTACTGCTGGTGTAGGCTTTTGGTCATTAGTGCTTTCCATGTTACATCATATATCGCTGAAAGATGAAATTTACCCATTACAATAAGAAACACAATTCTGTTTATTTTTCACTGAGTTTCACTTTCTCTAATAATTAATTTTTTTTTTGCCTATTTCTTCCCTTTAAAACATAGCTCAAAGGTACAGTTCCTGGTAAACTACTGTGGCCAAAACATTTAGCCAAATTTCATGCTTCACTCAGAAATTCCATTAGCAGTTTTAACAAGACCTCCTGAAAGACAGTCCATATACAAGATTCAGATTTTATTATAAATTAAAAGATGCACTGTGCCTACAGTCTTCTAAATTGATGAGCTATTTTTAAATACCTTTGTAGTATGCATAGATAGCATATTTCTAACACAGTCATAATAGATTTTACCTCTTCAAGAAGCAGGACTTGATGCTGGATTCCTGATAAATCATTTCTGTGCAGCAGGACCATAATACTGAGGAAATTATCCATCTTCATGGATGTCTACCATGAAGATGGATAATTTTAATTTTTCAGAAAATTCCCAAATACCATATGAATATTTTATAGTGATGTTTAGAATTGAACACCCAACCCAACCTTATAAATGACTCTTCTGCATAATTAGCACATTAGTTACTCTGTAAGATTGAGTCTGATGAATTATTCAAACACAGTTCTTCAGAGATGCTGGTTGAGGGTCCTGTGTAAGGGCACATTCAAACTATCCTGTTAAACTTTGAAATAGCAGGGAGGGAAAGAGATGCAGTTCAAAGAGGAGGGAGACACTGAATGAGCTGTATGAAGAACATTTAGAAGTGCAAGGGAAGATACATGCACGAAAGGGAAAGGTATGTTAAAACAATAAAAAAGTATTTCTTTAAGTCCTCAATTAAAAAATCTTTGCAAGAACACAGATCAACTTTCTTTGTAGTCTCCAGTGGAGTCCAATAATGGTGGTTTGAAAGGGGCAACTGGATGAAGAAATATTATGTAGCCAAATGGGTGAATTATATTATTAATTTAATCTGCACATTTCTAGCTCTCTCTTCATAGTCTGTTTCTGAGATTACCTTTTGAGAAATTTGATTATTTTGGAATAAATTTTAGCTTGTGAATTGCTTGTGATCCTTTGTTTGATACCTCTGTCTGTGTTTAGTTTCCATCATAATTTTAAAAAATTGTCAGAGACCTCAAATTATGTTGTTTCTTTGCTGTATAAGCATTGATAACGGGTAAAGTGTTACATAAGGGCACTGTACTTTTTACTAATTTAGGGAGAGTGGCCTGTTTCATAAGGAATTGTAAGGGCATTCTAAAACACTTGTTTTAACTGCTTCACTTATTTGCCTTTCAGAACTGTTTGACTGACATTTTACTACTAGAAAATCTGTGTTATTGAAGCAGGTTTAAGAGAAGCACAATAATCACTTTGATTGAATACCTATTACCAATATACAGGTCAAATTTATTAGTTGCATTATACGACAGCTCTTCTTGGTTTCTGTTAGGGTCCCTCGCTCCTAGCTTACCCTTGAAGCTGTTTTAAAGGCAAGGCATCACCTCAAATTCTTTAGGCATCCCCATAGGCACCTGCATGGGACCAAACAAGGGCAGGAGAACAGCCAGCAGCCATTCCAAGTCAAAGACAAGAGGATATCTTGAAGCTGTCAGCCCAACCAGTACAAATGATACTGAAGCCAGACAACAGGAAAGCACCTATCTCTGATAAGAACTCATCTTAGTTGTAATGAAGCTCTCAAACCAGAAGTTTTCTTATAAAATTCATATTGTATGTTGGTGACAGAAAGTTATGATTTTACTTGGAGTTCTTTCTAGAATTTAGGAAAAAATGCTGTCTACTCCTTCAAAATACAAAAAAAAAGTTGAATTTTGGTGACAATGTTTTCCCATTTCATCAAGGTCCTTTGCATCTGTTGCCACATATCAGGGTTCTGATTTTGGTTTCATGAAGCATACGCATCCTTATTATGCTCTCTCTAAAACTTTATGAGTGACACTGGTGAGGCCATACCTATAGTGCTGTGCTCAGTTCTGACCTCCCCAGAACAGGAGATACTTTAATGTACTGGAGAGACTCAGCTGGAAGACCAAAAAGATGATTTAGGGACTGGAGCATGTCCCATATGAGGAAAGACTTTAGCCTGGAGACAAAGCTCAAAGAGCCTTGCTGATGTACATACCTGGAAAAAGTATGTAAATAAAACAGAGATAGGCTCTTTTTAGTGGTGTCCAGTGACAGGACAAGAGGCAAAGGGTTGAAAAGTGAAAGAAGATTCTGTCTAAACATAATAAGAATATTTCACTGAATGGCTGACTGAGTACTGGCACAGGTTGTTCACAGAGGTTATGGAGTCTTCATCTTTGAAAGACACTGAGTCATCCTTAGAAATCTCTTTGAATTACTTATGAAATGGGTACATTCTGCTAAACCCTTTAATAATCTGGGCCCAGATTTCTGCTCAGTAGTGTTTATGGAACACACCCATCTGGTTTGTGTGGTCATGACTCCCTCTAGTGATGTCTACACAGTCTACCATATTCTCATACCAAATGGATTCTTGAATTAAGTGCCCCAGCTCTTCATGAATTCACTGAACTCCATAATGACTGTTAAGTCATGCTTTATTCACATTTAGGTTTTATCAGCCTTAATTCACTGTGAGTCAGATCTGATGACATTTACATATGCTAGAAAATTTGAAAATAAACTGTGAAAAAAAGTGATCCAGAAATAAGGAAATAATATCAGAAGTCCTGTAAATTTTAATGCTTTTAATGTAAAAGTTAATTGAAAATTACTGTTATGTTGGATGTAAAATTTAAATGCCAGAAGATATAGTGTATATATTAGAGATCTTGGTTTAACTGAGCACAAATGTTAGGCAACGCTCAATCACTGAAAATTTCTGTAAACATTTGTTCTGTTCATAAATGTCCTGTGCCTTTTACAAACAAGTGTTTTTCTGTGAATCTGATTTTTTGCTGCCTAATGGAGTGTGACTACAACTCCTTTGTTTACTATCAAGGTTGTGGGGTGTTCCAATGAATAGTAACCTACAAACTGATTTCTACCCCCAGGGAAGGAAAAATAAGAAATTAATTCCTCTATCCCTGCCTTCTAGTACCAGACATGGGACCCTTAATTCCATTCACAGGATCTTGTTCAGAACGAACACATAAAAACTGAACCACAGATGTGACAATGGAATAATACAACATTGAAGGAGTTGTTGAAATGAAATGCAGTTGCATTTATCTTTTCAGCAAATCACTGTGTATGAGACTAAGGTCACTTTGTCAATCTAACTTCAATTTCAGATTTGTATGAAACAGTAACAATGCTTTCTGTAATCTCAGTTGTAAAACTTTATTAATCTGTACCAAATTCAAGTAGGAGTCTAAAGCAACCAAATAGTCTCCAGTGAATTACAATAAAACACCCCTGAGTGATAGATCAGGACAAAAAGAACAGGTCCACTGAGAGCAATGTTCCAAATACAGGCAGTAGATAAGTGATTAAGATTAGAATATTAAGTAGTCTTATTGTTCCCACGTTGCATATTGCCTTATCTCCACCTTGAGGATGGTATTACATGCACTAAATTTCCTTAATGAATGATCAATATTCTTTCATTCCTAAACCAGAATGAATCACAGGACCTTTTACAGGTGAGAGACATTACATGTTCTTTCGAGGCCAAGCTTGTGAAATGAGATCATTATGAAATAATGCATTCAGCACCCAAAACCAGGGCAAAATGCTTTAGAGAAATAAACCTGTAAGTCCTCATACAATAGGAAAACACCTCCTTTAGAAAATACTTTGTAGCTTTCTTTGGAAAGGTGCAGACACACACACAGAACTCAGTGGGTTGAAGTTCACCAGAGGCAATGTACCTGATATACTAAACCTGAATCTGTAGCTCACAAGTTGATCCATATATATAGAACTGAAATGACAATAGGCAGAATTTTATTGTGCTGTATAAAATATATATTATTTTATGCTCTGCCTATCAGTGTTTGCTTCTTCCTGCCCTTTACACAAAGTAGGAAATGTCTTGAATGTTTCAAGACAACAAAATAATCTGTGTTTATGGATTAGTGCCATGAGAAGTCACTTAAGAAATGAGGACAGAACAGAATATTTTTTTTTCAATTTATTCTGGTTTTGATTCCTCACTTCTTACTATTGTCCTTAATTTAAATTTCTGAGATAAAATGGCTGATGTTCAAACAGGTGGTAGGTTCAATGCATATCATGAGGCTTTTAATTTTTCAGAAATACTTCAAAAAAGAGCAAGTGAAGCTGCTTTAGTATTTAAATATGTAAATTAATCCTGTAAAGACTTGGACTATAGCTTTGTCTGAAAGGGCAGCAAAACAGTCATTCAAGGTGTAAAAATAATCACAAGTTCTCATTATCTTTTCATGAAAATCATGCCCTAAATCCCCTCTGTCTTCATTAATTTTTAATTTTTAATTCAAATGTTGGTTTAAAGTAGATGATAATGTTGTTATTTGATTTATATTTATTTACCCAATATTTTAAAGATTAGTCATGACATGTTGTTGGGTGGTAGAATTATCTGTGGCATTAGCATCAGTCAACAATCAAAAAAAAGGCACTTTTCAGAAAAATTAAAATATATATGTGAAATAATTCTTCCATTAAAACAGAACCCCATCCAATGAGGTCATGAACATCCCAGAAATGGGTTCTTTGGGCAACCTGCTGCAGTGCCTCATCATTCTCACAGTAAAGAATTTCCTCCTAATAGCTAATCTAAAACTGTGCTCTTTTGGTTTAAAGCCATTCCCCCTTACTATCTGTGATTTGACTGGCGTGTCTGGAGCACTTGTCATTGAAGACCAGGGCAAAAAGATCATTAAGAACCTCAGCCTTCTCAATATCCCAGTTATCCAGATTGCCCATTTCCTTCCAGAGCTGGTCCACATTTTCCTTAGTCTTTGTTTTATAACCAATGTACCTATGAAAGCTTTTCTTATTGCCCTTGACATCCCTGGCCAGGGTTAATTCTATCTAGGCTTTAGCTTTACCAACCTGCTCCCTGGCTGCTCAGGCAATTTCTTTGTTTTCCTCCTGGGCTACCTGTCCCTGTTTCCACCCTCTCTAGACTTCTACTTGAGCTCTACAAGGAACTCCTTGCTCATCCATGCAGGCCTCACAGCATTTTTGCTAAATTCTCCTTTGCTGAGAGGCATCACTGTGGGCTTAGAGGAAGTGATCCTTGAATATCAACCAGTTTTTTGGACTGTTCTTCCAGGCATTTCCTGTGAATCAAGCAGATCTCAGAAGAGGACAAAGCCTGCTCTCCTGAACTCCAGGATTCATTTGCTGTGCATCCTCCTTTCTGAAAGTTCAACATTTCATGGTACTGCAGCCAAAGCTGTCTTTGTGTTTCACATTCTCCACCCAGTCCCTCCTTGTTGGTGAGAACAAGTTCTGGAATTACATCTCTCCCTGCTTACACCTCTCCCCTATCACTTGGAGAGGGAATTTATCATCAACACAGTCCAGGAACCTCCTGCATTGCTTATGCCCCTCTGTGTTGTGCCTCCAGGATATAGTAGTGTATAATATTTTCTATAAGTGAGTTAATGTTTTAGGCTGTTCTATACTCCTAATTAGATCAATGGCATCATCTTTCTTTTTTATTAGTATGTCATACTTCTACCATTCTCAAGGTTGTACTAAATCTATCCTTGGAGCAGTCCATTTCCACATATTATATTGTGACCTGTCACTTTTTATTGACAGATGGTTAAACACTTCTGTTTTCACCGTAATCTACTACAGAAAGTTTTCAGCAATATCAGAAGTACTCATTCTTTCAAATCATTACCTAAGCACAAGTTTAACTTCTCCAATTATATGATGTTTTCTAAACTATTCCAGTGTAACAAGATTTTTTTTTTCATTGTTTCAATCAGCCAGGTTGGTCATGTTTCCATAAAAGACCAGCTTGCTCCTTTGGTCTGTTGTGTGCTTTCTGCCTTAGCAGTGACTGCCTTCTTGATGTCTTCTAGGATTGTCCCTAATAGAACAGTGATTGTTTCCATTACACGGTCAAAGGCGTCCTGTAATTCACCAGTAACTTTCATTCAATATAGTGTGCAACTTCTCTGTGTGAACTATCCATCCCCAAACAAGTGCAACGATGCCAGAACTCAGCAGGAAAAGAGCATTTTTAACTACTGCTTCCAATGCCTCATTTTGGAATCAATGGCATTCTGCAGAACAATGCTTACATTCTGCTGTATATTGTTCTGAACTTGCACTTGCCATTTTTGATATTTTGCTTTAAAGGAAGATATCAGAAGCTGAATTTTCTAAGAGATGCACTGAGTTGAAAGTTTTGGACTTGTTCTAAGAGGCTTACTGGCCTCATTATATTTTGGTCAAAGACAATCTCCTACAATATGGAACTGAAGAAAAGCTATTTTTATTTCAATTATATACAACTGAGAGCACAGGGAAAACAGTGATAATCTGATTCAGCTTAAATATAGGTTTTGTTTTGGGCAGTGGTGCATGTCAGCTGCATAGATAATATTACTCGTGCTGAAGAGGATTATTTGGCTTCTTACAAAATATACACACAGGTGCTCTCCTGAGGGCAGCCTATTTCACTGTCTCTGCCACCAGTTGGATTGCTGTACAGTTCATTGAAAAAATATTGGTTATTCTCATAGAGGCTGTGTCAGTCTTACCACAGAGTGGTATTTGGTCTTGCTATGTGTTATGGCTAGCAGCCACTAGTGCTTTGTTATGCCAAGTGCTGGGGAGGACCTGCACACATGGTATCCTCTCCACCATCAAGAAGCTGTGTGATAGTTAGCATCAGATTGATGTACAGCTTCTCTATCCAAATGCAGCTTGTTTTGCAATAGGGTGTTTTACAATGATAGGTGGTTCAAATTGTCACTGGAATTTATATAGAAAACAGAAAAATTGAGAGCCTGATAATTTCTTCCATGAGAGGAGAGCATCAACCATCTAACTACATTTCATATACCAATCTGCATGTAGGTAGTAGGGTAAGATTGACCCTGCAGTTTTTAATGAAAGCTTCTGAGGACACGGTTACTGCCTTTTCCCTTGCAAACCTGCAGATATCAGTGAGGGAGAGTGGTCTGAAGAACAGGAAGCAAGGCAAGATACAGTGCACAAATCAAGGGATATTTAAGGTGAACAAAATCATGTTCATGAGGATCCGTTCGTGAGAGTTTTAGCTGGGCAACACCTCTATTTCTGCTTTGCTAACAGAGAAAAAAAAAAAATCCGTATGAGTTTTTAATGCATTTTATGGAGGACATGTAGAGCAGCTGAGTGACATCTGTGAACAGCTGAGGCCAGGGAGGGGGATGGTTTGGTGAGGACAGTTGAACTGTTTCAACTGTCTCTGATTTACAGATTTCATCGGGGTTTTTTTTTAAAAAAAGGTTTCATTTTTATGTAATTTCTTTACAATTTCTATCATCACAGGATATCAGTGCCCTCCCCAGTTACACAGTAGGTATCTTTAACATACATTACATACACAACTTTTGTTTTTCTTGTGACTTTAGTTCATCCATTCATTTCCTGTAATTTCACTGATCCTATCAAAGTAATTCTGTTCTCTGATCAAGTGATTGATTTCCATTCCCCTTCCTATATCATTGTTTCTGCTGTACATTGCCACTACAAGTGCACATTCTTTTTCATTCTGTTTTGGTACAACTCCAGAAAGATATTGATTTTATTTTATATTTCCTGTTATTCAATTCTTGCTAACTGAACAAATTGCAAATGTAAGTTTTGTTTTTAACACATCTCATGTGTTGGCAAGAATGATTAACATCAACCTTCTGATTACTTATGTTTCTTGCTAAATATTTATTAACTAGTTATAGAAGAAAGTGGTGAGATTTTCAAACCCCATCTACAAAGGAATGTGTGAATTGCAACTCTGCTTTTTTTATTAAGTTGGGTCACTCTCTGGTTGACATAAGATTCCCTTGAAGACTGTCCAAGCTTCCAAAACTGTTGAAAATTACCTCTCTACACCACCATAGAGATGCAAAACTGTAAGAATTCTAAGAACACTCAGGTCACATAACTTCCTCTCCATTGTCCTGTCCTAGAATACAATGAGAACAATGTCCTTGTTACAGCAGATCAAGCACATCTGTACTCAGAATATTGATGCTGATAAATTCTGCTCAAAACTGCTTTTACACCAAAGGTTTGGTATTACAAGAATTTTTTTGTTCACACATCTACATACTGAGAGATGGAAGGCAATACTAAACTCTCAAAGTCTCACAACTTTCTTAAATTTCACTGAATAATTACAAGATATCATAATTGGTTACATTTGCAATTTTAAATACTAATTTTTCATCTTAAATTCTGTCATCATATTTGCTGGCAGGAGTAATATATGGAGTTGATTGAGGAGGTCTGGACAATGTACTTTTTCCCTAGATAATCCATTGAATTTTACATAAACAATCTAAAACTCTATTTGCTTGTGTGGTATTTTCTCAGCATCCTTTTCATTGCAAAGACTGTCTGAAAGATGGAATCAGTTCAGTAATCTGGAAAATGAGTCCCTAGGAGAAAGAATGCAGAAAAGAAACTACATAATCATTTGAAGTTTTCTATGATGCATCAAGCGTGAGATTACTAGGGAACAAATCAGGTAACACAATATTCTAATACTATTTTAGAAGATCTGATATTTGCTCTTCAGCTGACTTTCCAGGAGGGAGCACGACTGATTTGTGTCAGTGCCATATTTTCACAATCCAATGTGATTGAATACATTAAGTCTTCTGAAATACTACTAGATACCTACTTTTTGACACTAAATAGTTCTACAGAGACCATGATCAATTCTGTGTTTTTCAAGAAGAAATTTTATTACCTTGCTTTGCCAACCTCTTTTGATAAAAAGAAGTATCATTGATTTACACATTATGCTGAAAATACTAAATGGAGACACAAATATACACATACTTAGTGATAATTTAAAAATGTTTAACCCTTCTTATACTCCTGACTTTCACTTAGAACTGTACAAAGAATATTGCTGGGATTTTTGACTACCCAAAATCAGGACAATCAAGTCAAGGAGTTAGAAGAATTCCATTCCTCCTATTTCTGAAACTTGGTTTCTCATCCAAGGAAATCTACTGGAACTCAAATAAGTCCAGATATTTTTCTTAGTGAATAATTTACAATATTCTAAATTTTTTCTTTATGCTAATTGTATTGCTATCTCTCAAAGATCTCTTCTGAATCAGTTGTCTTTTCTGCAACACATATAAAAAAGACAGAAAAAAAATAAGAAGAAAACATGAACCTTGACAGACTTTGACATTCAGATCAAAATGCTTATTAATTTGTTCTGATAATCACCTTTTCAAGAGAGAAAGATACATTGTACTACACAGATTGAATTTCTTGTTCCAGCAAAATGGAATAAGGACCGTGTATCATATTCTTATATGCTTCCCATATACCTATATCTTTTCATACAGAATAAAAGGACATGCAAGTTTTTTCGCAACTTTTTGGGTAGTCATTGAGAATTGCAAAAATATTTATACTTCATCTCCCTGTAATGGGTGGTTTCTATCTATATCTATCTGTTTGGCTATTTTTGAACTTGGTTTATAAAGCAACATATTCTGCTCTGAGATGACTTTATTAAAATGTGTCCCTCTAGAGCAATATATGTTGCTGACACAGCTGGTTATTTGGTAACCCAGGGAGCTGAAAGATGATGTTTGTTTGAAATTAATGTTTGTCTGGTTTTATAGCAGTACTCCATAAAATGTGTAATTCAGCATATAAAATTTTGGGAGAAATATATTTGGTTGCAAAAAAAATAAAGGGAACAAACATATTCAGAGTGAAGTTCTTTCTTAGGTAGACATTTTACTATTGCTCTTTTTCCCTTCTTTTGTTTTTCTTTCATCCTACAGAAGAAAAAACAATCTTAGTTCTTCCAATATACACTTGGGGAATAGCAGAAAAAAATAAGACATGTCTCCACAACCTGTCATACACCCCTGAGACAAAAAAGGGAGAAAATTATGTTGCTTTAAAAAATTGAAAGCTCCCTCAGTTACAAGTGATAAAACAATAGGAAATGTCCCCAGGTTGCACCAGGGCAGAGTTAGAGTGTATATTAGAAAAAATGTCTTCACTGAAAGGGTTGTCAAGCTTTGGAACAGGGTGCCCAAGGCTCTGGTTGATCCATTCCTGTAAGCATTCAAAAGACATATAGACAGGGCACCTAGGGGCAGAGTTTAGTGGTGGATTTGGCAGTGTTAGGTTAATGGCTGGACTTGATGATTTTAGAAGTCTTTTCCAGCTTCTATGATTCTATGATTCTATAATGCTGGTGCTGAAATCTGCAGTATCCATAACTAAATAGTGTAGCCTAAGTATATCTTAAATCAAGGATATTTCTGTGCTGATATTTCCCTCTCTTCAATTCATGAGCCTATCCACCAAAATGTCCAGAAACAGATTTCTGAGATCAAGTGTTGGTCTTTTCAAAAGTCCCACAAAGGTTTCTTGTGTGACACTCCCAGTATTGAAGAGACAAATTATACGAAGGTATTTCTGAGTATTAAATTCAAGGAAAACTCTCTTCTCCTGTGTACTTTGTTCTTTCAGAAGCCATGAGCATCTGAGAAATTCTGAATATCTTTAAAATTCTGCAGCAGTTTCTGAGCAGACTTGGTAAATTCCCTCCCCCATTCTGTGACACTACAAAGCATAATTGGATTAGCCTACATCAAGTGGCTATCAATGGTAAAAACAATACATTAAAAAAATCACCTAAAAATAATGTTTTCCAACCAGCTGTTAAATCAAGTAATTTATTTGTTTTATTGCACATTTGCATAATAGGGCAAACCAGAACTCTCTGTAACAGATGTGCTGGTGGCAGGGAGATTTGATTACTGGCATCTATTATTAATCACTGCACAAATCTTAAATGATTTGTTTCAACAGTTTGATCAATTTACATCCAACTACTTGCATTTATGCACAAAATGTGGAGATAAAACATCTGTTCACACCTTTACTAGCAGCCCTGATTTTTTAATAAGGTGGAAGTTTGTGTTGAGGAAGACGCAGGAGACTGACAACTTTTGAAAAGATTTCATTCTTCCTAAGAATAACTCATAACTGAAAGGCATTTCATATTGCCAATAATGTCTATATGGTGCTTCTTTTGACTTGAAAAAATAAGAAGACAATTTTCCAGCATTATCAAAACTTTCACAAATTTAATTAAAGATTATTTTTATGTTTTGGGATTTGTGTACAAATTGTTGAGACTCTGGTAAATGCTAATGTGTATCTTCAACATTAAGTATCTTGAATTTTGTAACGAGTTTCTTCTAGCTTAGAAATTTACTTGTAAATTTAAATTTTGAAATTTCTACCCAGTGGTTAGAAAAACAAATAATTAATTTTTTATTTTTTTCATTATTTTAGTAGTTCCGAAGGAGGCAAAATGATGCATAGGCAGTGCAGCTGAAGCACAGACTATAAATGGTAGGATCTTTGTACTTCAATACATTTCAGATAAGATGTGTAATTTTTCTGTCTAAGGGTCAGAACTTGAAATTGTTTATATTTGTCTCATTAATGCATCTGAATTACTGGACTGACTATCATTGATAGCTATTTTCTTGATGCAGGTGATATCCTAGATGGTATAGGTCCTATGACGACATGAAAGTCACATTACCAGTTATATAATGTGTCATTTCTGCCACCACAGAATACAGTTCATGTTCAGATAGAAAAGTGGATGAAGCATAATGCTGTCACATAATTTACAGAAGACAGAATCGCAGGGCAGATAGGTTTCTAACTTTGTAGTGCTTTTAAGATCAAAAGAAAGACATGCAGATATCCCCTCATGCTCTTGTGTCCCACAGGAAATCAGGAATCACACTGGATATGTTGCTGTTTGACTCTACAGGTGCTGTGCTGCGTCTCCACAGAGCTCAGGTGTCTTCTGAAGGCAAATTACTTCATAACCAGCACAGAACACGGTACTGTTGCCTAAAGGGTTAAATTATTTTTTATCAGCTGACAATCTTTGAAGCGTAAGTTTGTAAGTATACCAGCAGGGAAAAATTAAAGTGCTCCAGATCTGATGGCTGAAAATATGAAAATAGTAGTCTTATATGTCATATAGAAGATTCTCATGCACTGAGGAGATCTGCCTGATGTACATATAGTTTTTCTCCAGGAAATAAATGGATCCAATCAGTGTTTTTAGGTTTTACACATCACATGGATCAATCAGCTACAATATAAGATAGAGAGCTAAAATGTGATTTGTTTCAAAATTATTTCTAACTTTATTTCTAACTGGTATTTTAATAGATTGGATTTTAACATATTTTATTATATGTCTAAAAAAAAAAAAATAAGTAAAGGAAGTATATTTTCATCATCAAATCAGCAACTATTTTGATCTGACCTGATAACACTTAGGAATATTTCACCTCAGAGTTAGAAATACTGCCTGCTATGATTCCCCTTATATTTTCATAGACACCCATCTCATAAAAAATATTTATTTTTGATTGCTTTTTAACTTTAATTATTATTATTTTTCCTTTTTCTCCGATTGACAAAACCTTCCTTTAGAAGTTTGTTCAAAGTATGCTAACAGCTTTCTGAGGGGCAAAAAGCCCAAACAACAACAACAACCACCACCACAACAACAGCAAAAAGAAAAAAACACAAAAAAACCCCTAAAACACAACAGTAGCAGACAGAAACACAAAAAAAAGGCTTATAAATCAGGGTTATGAGTGGTTCAGTAATTCCAATATTAGCTGTAGGATGAAGCATCTAAGGGAGTAAGAGGGTAATCCAATGCAGACAACAAACTTAACTCTATTACAGATACACAGCCATCTCCAAAGCTATTGCCACAGTTGCCTGAGGTGTCTGTCGAGAAGCCAGATGTCATTCCTCCATAACTTAGTGTCTTATGATTGCCATTTAATCTGAAGGAGAAGGAAACATTGTGTTTAGATGCAGAAAATATAAACTCTAACTTCCCCTGCATTCCCAGTTTGTTTGATAAAGTCATAAAATGTGAATTTCAAGGTCACCTTTAATGCTCAGGCTATCTCATTTAATTGTATTCAACAGTTAGCCTTATTTTTTCCAGAATATTTATATTAATTTTGATTGTCTTGGATCTGTGCACTTGTATGCATTGAAACTCATTTATATTTTCATACTACATCCCAAAAACATGTAATATATAGTCTTGAGGTCGTGCTGTAACAACACTAAACTGACAGGCTGTGGCAAAGCCTTCATATTATTAAGTTAGTAAAAAGGGGCTTAGGTCATTGATATCTTAAGTTTCCAGACCTCTTTAAAATTTTACAGGTCTTGGGGACACTGAAAGGACATAGTGATCCTAATGTTCTAGTTTCTAAAACTGAAAGTTAGCCTCCAAATAAACCCTAACATTAATCCAACAGAAGGAACCTACTCCAATTAGAAAAGAATCAACACTGTCTGCATCATCAGCAGCTTTTTCTCAGGGCTGTGGGCTCTGGAATAAGCTACTCTCACAAGACTTTCCATTTCCATTTCAAAAGATATTTTGTTTGCCATACCTTTGAAGTCATGGCAGTATCCAGAACAACCTGGTCATTTGAAGTGCTGGATTTCCAATCCATAACTGTAACACCAAACCTAATCCTAACATAGATAAAATTAAAAGCCCCATCTAGACAAAATAAATGACAAAAGATATTGGTTTGTAAGAGAAAGAACGTTGTTGTCAGCTGAAGTAAGTGACTTATGTTCTCTATTGTTCTACTGATGAGTTTTCTAACCATAAAACAAGGTTAGGGCTCGGGATTAGTGTTTGGAATGTATATATATCTGCCTAGTTTATTGCTTTATGCTATACACCACCAAATACAGGAAGAGATCAGATATTGATTGGCACCAAGAATTTCTGTTACTATTTTTAATAGTGTAATATTTCTTCTAGTTATAGCTAAAGTTAAGACAAGGGCAAGCAGACTAGAGTGTGCATACTGCTTAAAGCCAAGGATTTCTTTTCTTCTCCCTCTTCTTTCAATTGTTCTTCTGGATGTGGCTCAGTCTGGGGGGAAAAAAAAGAAGTCTAAGGAACACAAATTTTTTAAATCAATTTTTCATGGACTCGTAGAATAAGAAAGAACTAAAGAGCCTTTACCTGGGTTCTTTATAAAACTTAATTGGGTGTAAACAGATTTGGCCTGATTTTAAAAATACACTGATTATTTTGAATATGAGCTTTAAGTAGAACATAGTTTTCATCACAGAATGGTTTTGCTTGGAAAGGACATTAAAAAACACCTTGTTCCAATACCCTTGTCCACGGTCAAAGACATCTGCTGGACCTGATTCCTCAAAGCCCCATCCAACCTGGACTTGAGTGTCTAGAGAGATGAGGCATCCATATCTTCTCTGGGACAGCTCCCCAAACCCTCAAAGTAAAAATTATCTTCCAATATCCAATATCCAAATATCTGACCAGAATCTACCCTCCATCATTTAAAACCATTATCCCTGGTCCTGTCACTACACTCCCTGATAAATAATCCCTCTCCAGCGCTTTTGTAGGCCCCCTTAAAATACTGCAAAACCACTAAATTTACATTCCTTTAGCTCAAATGCAATTAGTCAGTTTTCATTCATGGAAAAGAAGGAAGGGCCCAAGTTCTATTGACATACAATGATTCTTGGACGGTGGAAATATTTGATGACTTTCAAAATCCCACCCAATATCATCACTATAGAGTAACTTTATTTTTTACCCATTTTTGCATATCTGAAGCTGTTTAACCAAAATATGGCAATATATTTGCCTTTTACTTCCTCTGAAAATTGATGAAACAATTATTTGAACCGTTCAATTAGTTTTTTCAGTTTTCATTTTTTTCCAAAGCAGTTATTTCTCAAGCAGAGGACTTCCATTCTTGTAATGGCCCAGAAGTAATTGCTTGAGGTTTGGAAACTGAAATATGTGGCTAGCTGTTAAAGAATATAATTTAGTGGGAACAGAGGGAGAGGGCTTAATCCCAGTTTCCCATTCCAAATTAAAAAATGTACAGCTGTTTCCATAAATAGAACCATGTTTTAAGGAGCTGGTGTGTCATTCAAACTTTATAGGTTCACAGTTTTTGGATGGGCTGATCTCTGCAATCATTAAGTCTTTTTCGGTGTATTCTTCTTGTGTCTGCATTTAGGCATAGTAAAACGTAGAGCTGATTCTTTTTTTATAAGGTAAGCATCTTTCTAATCTAAAAACAGTATCTCTAGCTGAGGACCGTGCTGTCATTCTTGTTGAGTTTAACACCTGTTACATTCCCTCAACCTTTGTTTTTTCACTAACCTGGTGTTTGAGACAGGCACAGAAATGCTAGTAGCCCATGAATACTGAATTATGCAGACTCAGGCTGGCTTGTCCCTGCAGTCTGGATGTTACAAACCATATGGACTCCCCATGTGTGTCTTGTAGCCAGGGTCTATCCCATTATCCCAGCCTTGAGCAGGGAAGGTGGGGACAAATTAAGACAGACAGATTGTTAAGGAAGATGCACAATGGTGAGATCTGTGTGAGGAAAATCTGGGAAATTAAGTCAGTGGGTAGAGGTTAGAACCAGTCCTGGAGACCATAATGAGGGTCAGACACAACACAATGTCTGGGCAAGTCTATAGGCATGTCCAAGTTCAAGCTGGGGAGTACATTATCTGGATCAAGTTCAGGGTCCAGATCAACAGGGTACATGAGTGTGACACAGTTTGAACTGTATTTCTGGCACATTTCAGAGGGAGACCTCTGGCTTTTTTAAATCTATTATGTGGAAGGAGTCAGAATAAAAATAGCGTAATCTCCACTATAAGAGAAGTTATAAATTACCATTTTTGTTGAAATGGGTCTGATATTACTTCTTTGGCATTTCTCATTTTGCAATATATAATGCCAACACCTGGAGTTTTAAGAATCTGCAATTATTATAACTAGACTGTAGCTCTTCTTTTTAATAATGTTATATAGTGAAAATGGCAGTATAACATATTTTAAATACCATATTTGTTACCCCATCACACCTTGTGCTTTTGTTTCATATATTTTCCTTGAAAATACTGAAAGTCACATGTGTAAAGAAGATGGAGGTGCATGCTTGGTGAAAGTGAGATTTGCTACTGGAAAAAAAAGAGATTGAGTAGTATGGAATGCACTGAACCTTAAGGTTTGTTGAAGTTGCTTTTCTTGACAGACCAGTATTTACTGATATGATATAGCTACCTGATGCAAAAGGATCATGAACCTATATTCTATTCTGAATGAACACAGCAGGATTTAAACATGCACACAAATCATAATGACTAAATATCATTGACTAAACTATGCCAGCAAAATATATGCACATATGTAAAAAGGCAATTGTGATGAAGCCATGCATATGCATGAACAAGATGAATAATTGCATGTGCAGGCTACCACTAGTGCGTGAAATTACCTGTTTTGCAAGTGTAAATTAGTGTTTTGCATGCCCATTTACCTGTTTGCTGTCCTTATATTTGTTGTGTTCAAGTTAACTGGCTGTCTAATAACTTTGTGTCTTAGGGTACAAACGAAAGAATGAAAGGAAAGAAGCCAATATTAATCTTGAGAAGAAATAAAAATGAAAATATTTTTCATTCCTATACTAGACATGTAATACTCACGTCACTGAATATCTGCAAGACATAATTGTAAGATATATTAAAATCGTATTGTGGTAGTGTTATCCTCCAAAACAGCCAATGCTTCAGAACATATGCAGGAAGATTGATGCAGTTCATCGCACAGTTAAAATAACTAAAATTTGCAATAAGAACATGGCTGTCATTTTAATGATTAATTTTTAAAATCTATTTCATTTAGAATAAAGAGAGCTCAAAAGAGTTAAGATGCTTGAGATTAAAAAGCTTCATAAAAACTAAAAAAGAAAGTCAAATTTAAAACCCATTTGTCTTCAAAATGCTGTACAATTGAAAAATATTTTATAATCCCTAAATCTCCTCTGTATTGACCCCACAATTTATCTATGACATGTAAATCACTTATAACAATCATGCAGTTAAATTCCATTTGCCACAGCATTACAGGAGCTGGCATTTCCAGACCAGAACAAAATATTAATTTCTAGTTTCATTCATGGTGAGATAGCAATGCAGTAATGCTGCCACCTGATCTGCAAGTAAATATACATTACTATTCTTAGGATCACAGCACTACCATTTCTAGTTTTCCTAGTGTCCTTTTAAAATCCTACTGTGTAACTAA
The DNA here is from genome assembly GCF_971803275.1 of Cyanistes caeruleus. NCBI lineage: Eukaryota > Metazoa > Chordata > Aves > Passeriformes > Paridae > Cyanistes > Cyanistes caeruleus. Next base: position 40,129,322 of record NC_141706.1, on the reverse strand, counting down.
TTTCCTTTATGTGCAACAGTTAGAGTAGTCCTCAGAAGACAGTACAAATTAATGCAAGCTAGAAAGACAAATAAGTTGGAAATCAATAGCACTCATACTGTGTTCTTCTCATTGAAGTACATGACAGCATTTTTACCTGAGAATCTTCATTCTATACATTCAGAATACTGAACTAATTGAAGCTGAGACAGTCTCTTTTACTTCTCAGTCTCTTGTACTCCCACTGAAAATACCAAGAGATTTATGTCAAGGGGTATTTTATATCGTCTCTGAAGGTTCTGAAACAAAATATCTGACACAGTGCTTCCCCCTCCCCACAAAACTGAATTAAGTGGCATCATGAACAATGCTCAGTTACCAGTACAGAACAATAAAAGAAAGTTTTCATTTGCTCAGTTTCTACAAGAACAAACGCTTGGGCAAAATGTTATGGACTTATCTCTTAAAGAATCTAATACACTGGAAAAAAGCATCAAAAATTTTCCCTAAGCATAAAAGTCTTGTCAGTGTTTTACAAATTTCCTGGTTTTTGCAGCATTCTGTATTTTTCCTGAACATATGTAGAAGCCAGTTTTGGAAACAAATTAGCAGAGACCCTTTGTGAGAATATCAATGTTAAATACAATAATTAAGGTGCCTTGGGGGCACCTTAATCCTTTTGCATGAAACTCACTTGAGGTAGAAGTATTCAGCCCTGAAACCTTCTGTAGGCCAAGGATTCATTCCTCATGTGCTTGAAAAGTCCAAATCAATGAGGAAGATGAATTTTAGGTAGATGAAAGGAAGTAGTTTTGTTTTGTAATAAAGAGAAGTTGGACCTAGGCTGACTTCCTACAAATCAGATAATGGTGTCTAAAATATTTGTAGTGGTTTGTAAACTGCTGCCTTGGCTGACAGCTTCTTCAGTAGTTAATGTGTATCTGCCATATAATTAATTATAAGAGTGCCAAAGATAAACCAGGCAAACTAAATGATACCATAGACTTGGAAAGCTACACGAAAAGCTCTGGGGATGACATGTTCATGTTTTGTTTCATTGAGATGACCCTTTTACCTAGCGTGGAACTGACTGAGTCTTCCTTCTATGTCTCCTTAAATAATCCAAGTAGTCCTGCTTGCCTCCTAAATCCAGAAGTGGTTCTTATGAAACTCCCTCATCTCCTCACTTTATAAGCTTAGAGAAATACACTGCAGAAGACACTGGCCTTTACAAGCCTCAGTTGGGTATTGCCAAAATTTTCCATGGGAAATCCAGAGCACAAATGGTGCAGATGGCAAAATTCAGACATCGAGTGTTGATACAGGGGAAAGTATTTCTATTTGAGATAACAAACAAGTCTATCTTCCCTCCTCTTCCTTCAGATTTCCAGTTGCTAATTTTCTGGACCAAAAGAGTTCTCTGTTAAACCTTCTTATTGCTTTACTGTCTGTTTAATAATAAAGTAAAATTGACCATAGTCAACCTATAAAATAAATGATACAGTACATCTCTGCTTCAATAATGTGATGTTATAGATTTTGTTTGCTTATGTTTTATTTTTATCGTACTTTTGATTTGCGGGCCTAGAAAATAATTAACTGATAACAGTATCTTGTTTGCTGAAAAGTACAGAGTAAAGAAGCCCACACAAATGATGATAGCCTCTTATTACCATTCTATTTAGTTTAATGAAAGGCCTGCATCAAAGGGTCTAACCCCAGAGGATTTTCTAAAGTAGGATTTATGCTTTTCTACTTTAGTCTCCTTTTTTTTCCCTGAAGCAGAAAAGGTTTTGGATGTTTTGGGCTCTGCTGTTGCTTCACTTGTATAATGTATATTATTCCTTTGAATGACCTCAGCATTGCCAAGGTTTCACAAACCTTGATTTGAGCTAACTCAGCCACAAAAGTATCTGAAACAATAAGTTTTTAAGCTTGTAACAAACATTACGTTTAATGAGTACAGTGCACAAGTAATGATGCACTGAATCAGTATGAAGCCTCAAAAAATGATTTCTGTTGGCACTATAAAAGGAATGCAATTTTTCTTGTTGAAATACCATTTTTCAGTTACTGCATGACTGATGTGGTAATTATCCCCTACACCTGGGATTTAAATCCAATCCTACAAACCCATTTTCTGTTTGCAAGCTGTCAGACTGATGCATAGTCTTTGTTCTTATCTGGCAATAGTCGAGGAATCAGTAATTCAGAAACAACAAAGCCACTGATGGGTCATCATGTAATCTGCACTGAAAATTGCAATCTGTAATGAGATTGGAAACACAGATGAGGAAACTAAAACTGATTGCCTACCATACCTAAAATTTTCAATTTTATTACACAAATATGATCAAACTAGCTCATAAATTTAGGTATTAGTTGAGAAAGAGTAAAGATTACTTTTAAATTAGGTGAAAAGGAGATAAGTTATTTAAATGTAAATTATTTGTTTTACAGTAATTTGGTTCATCTTGAAGGTGATTCAAATCTTTACATTATTTTATCTTTCATTTCACAATATGAAATTGTTGATTTGTTGTTGATTAGTCAGGACTGCTGTAAGATACTTTGTTTCCTTAAAACAAATATAAGTTTAATGATATAAAAACAAATACTGATCAGTCAAATTTTATATTATAGTCTAGGGAATATGAGCTGCTTCTCAGCAAAGTAACCAAAAGTAGATTTCACATAAGTTAAAAATATAAGTTTTATTGATGTTTCTGACTTCTTTAATGCCCTGACAGAAACTTACAGATAGATGCTACACAGTTGTTTTCAACTCAAAACCATAAATCACTGTTTTCTGCACTAATGAGATTATGACTAGTATGATGAACAGAAAGAAACTATCATAGATATTTCCAATAGTTTTCTGACCAAGCACTATGCTGAAAAAGTGAAAAAAAAAAAAAATCCAGTTATTCAGGATGTTAACTGATCTATTCTTTCCTTCAATCTGTCTTGAAGAAATTTGGTTCTTTTCTACTCTATTTTCCTTTTTTCTAAATGTAATCTTTGGCTCCAGGAAGTAGTCTAAACTCTCCACTATTGTTCAACATGTAAAATACTAGAAAGTCTGGAAAAGATAAATCTATCCAAGAAAAGAGAAACAAATCTATTATTTTTGTAACTGTGCTGGATAATCCATCCAGAAAAACAGTTTAGAGGCATGAGAGCCATTCAGAATATCTATTTACTCAGTATATGACATGCATAAGTTCATAATAACTATTTAATTTACCTTGTTCATGTACCCACCTTCAACCATGACCTGAAACTAATTTCAGTTTTATTTTATATTATTACGTTGTTTCTTTATTGCCCTTTGTCTTTCTTGCAGTAAGTTTATAGCCAGAAATTGCCTTTGGAATATATTTGCCAGCAGCCAGAATTCTTTAATGATGGTCTGCATGAAAATTATTGTGGATGCTAATCTATTCCTTGCCCATAATAACATGCTCCAAACATATCTAGTGATAAAAATCCTTAAAGGGTTTAGGAACAAAGACATTTAGCTCATAAGTCTCTAACTAGTTTGGAAGCTTCCAAGATGACCTGTTCAGCTGCAGTGGCTATATATTCTAGCAGAGGAGAAGGAGACCATAGATCAGGTTTCAATTTTTTTCAGGTTTCCCTACAGGAGAGCCCTTGGCTGACTTGCCTTCTCCAGCTGTAAAATAAGTCCAAGCAGATGCGGTATATAGAAATTACATAACAAATAAATTATTATAAGAAATCATTGAACTGTTGAAAATTACATCCAGAATATTGGCTTGCATGCTTCCTGCCAAATGGGAACTTTTGGAGTCAGTTATTTTTGCCTATTTTTATGTCAAGGACTTAAAAAGACATACTGCCCTAAATCATTCCTGTTCTTCAAATTAATCCAGAAAATCTTGCTGTAATAGAAGATATGGTAGCAGGTTGTAGATCCAAATGTTACAATTCACAGTTCCCTTTTCTCCTTTAAGTCTGCATACCTGATATTCACTGGCAGAAGATACGTAACAGTGGTCATTCTTGAAGTGCAGAATTAATAAGCTTTAACTTGTAAAGTCATTATTCCTATTATCTCCATGCTATCCAGACAGTGATTTCTGTAGCCTTTGGCTGTACAGTGTTCCCAGGGATGAATTTACAGAAATATTCCAGTGATTGCCAATGTGTACTAAAAGTAATGTAATAAATTAACCTGAATTGGTAGATTGTATGGGATAGATTACAGATTTGAGTAAAATACCTGATAGTTTCTATGATGAGGTATACTGACCTTATTTTAATCTATCCAAAATGTCAGTGGGGCAGGTAGAGATGAGAATATATTCTGCAGATTCTTAGTCTGAGGCTGATGAAATACCCAGTGGACAGAACTGCCATAATTCCAAAAGAAGACAAAAAAATTATGTTTTATTGACAAACTAAATTAATCAACCAAATCAAAGACCCATAGGAAACACAAACACAATTAAAATAAATGTGTAACTCATGCATGTAAAACAAAGAGTTGAAAAATTTCATTAAAATATCAGCTGTCATTTTATAATTTTAATGTTTGTAATTAATTCTTTACTCTTCTTGTTGAGAGTGATAAAAGGATCTTCTAAGTGACTGTGTCCTAATTAACATTTGTTTATCCTTATGCTACAATCCTGAATATAAAGTATTATTCTTTTCGGTAACCATATGTATTCTTAGCTGAAAACTGCTGAAACAAAGAAGAAAATTTGATTTAAAGAGTGAAAAATTTTGAGACCAACTAGCAGTGTTTTAAAACGTATATACCTGCTATGTAAAGACAATATTTTATAGACACTGAAGAACAACTGAGAGCACAATGAAAAATCAGTGGCAGTAAAAAGGAATAAAATATATTAAATTAAAAATATTTCTATTTACTAAATGCTGCAAACATATAGTTGAAATATAGAAATGGATACAGCAGTAACCTGTACTCTTGAATGTTTCAGAAAAATCATGTATAATACAGAAACACAATACTTTTCCTTCAAAGGCAGTTTCTGAACTTGAGCTATCAATATTGGAAACTGATTTTTATTACCCGGACTTCCATTACATGTTGATGTGCACCATTATTTATCAGCAGTTACATGGGAGATGATATATGTCAATCATTTTCTATGTAGGTATTAGTGGTAGACATGGCAGAGTTAAGTTCATTGTTGGTCTTAAGGTTCCTTTTCCACTTAAATGATTCTATAAACCTATGATAAGTTTTATAATTGTTTGTCTTACTGTCTGGAAATTGCACCACAAACACTGTCCTGAAATATGAAATGTTCCTTCCAGGACCCTGTATTCTATGCAAATGCTCTCAGTACTGCTTTTGTTTTCCTTCACCATAGACATATATACTGAGTGGAGTGTATAGCTTGTTTTATCTCACAGTATTTTGTTTTGTATGTCCCATGCCCAGTGTTTTCATTACCCATTCAAAAAGTTCATATGCTTGCCAAAATTCTCAGCACATTTCTGATACGGCAAAACAATTCAAATTCTTCTACCCATCTGCTGTTTGCAGATCTTATAATTGCCACTTAAGCCTAAAGACCAAATGCAGTCAGTATGCAATCAGATTTGATGTTTAAGATTGTCTGTCATTAATGTAAAGAATGCCAAAGAAGGGGAAGTTGTACTTATCAGCACTTACGATTCAGGAAGAAAACAAATGAGATAAAAAAAGATGCAAATGTTTCCATCCGAAGAAAATTAATTGTAGATCAAAAGAGAAAAATACTTTCACTGAAGGGAGAAATCTTAGGTGATAGTGTCAACAATAGAGAGTATGATCTCAAAGTATTATTTCTTGTCAGACATTATTTCAAATTTCAAAAAATTCTTCAAGTCCAACTTCTATAGGTTTTAAAGGCTACTGCAGGATGGATCCCACTACACTCTTCTATTTTGAAAAGATGTGGTTAATGGTGTTTGGTGCCAAATAAAAGGCATTTTATTTTTTATACCTCTTCCCCTAAAAGTCCATGAAATTCTTTCTCTCACAGTCTATCACAATCACAATCACAATAGTTTGGTAGTGGTGCTGAAATCTAATATATAGGATTATGTATAAACTCATGGCAAGTTATTCTTAATATTGGAAAGAAAAAAGATTAAACTGAGTTTCAGCTATCATTGATCATAATTCAGCATCCCAATGACAATAATACATATTTCCATGCCCAATAAGATTTTATAGATGGTTCAAGATTTATCCATGATATTTCAAATCTACCACATATCAGAATTAATCTCCACTGTGAAAGATCATGTCTTGCAATGTTCCAGGTGTCTTGAACAACCAGCCATTAACATCTGATGCTGTTTTTCTCCTGAAGGAATGTGAATGATCCCAAACAAAAATTTACAATTTAATGTCTTCCTGCAGAAAAAAAACCAAAAAAACCCACAGTGGTCTAGATGTTGTCTTGTCATTTCAACTGTGTCAGCAGTTCTTTATTCCAGAATATCTGTTATTGAAAATATGACCCAGACCAAAACATCAATCATAATTTTTGCTTTTTCTTGAATATTTGACATGTCTTTGTAAATTTATTTTAGTTTTTTATTATAAACTCATTAGAAAGCAGCAACTCTTAATTCTTTAGATGCAGGTCTGTTTTGATAAAATTTGTCAGAAAATGACTGTGGCTTAAAGGACAAGAGACAGCAACTTGTCAGTATTGCATTTGGAAACTTTGGAGAGGAAAGAAAAAATCAGAGTTCAGAAAGGACCTTTTAGTTATTTGTTTTACAGACACAAAGAAGCACTTTGCAGTCCAAAAACACATTGCAGAATAGGGAAGGGAGTCGATTATTTTGTCATTCAGTAATGTCATGGTATAATTTTATTTTTCATTATTACGACAGAAAGTCATGTTTTTGGAGTTCATTAGAGAATCTAACCTCCATTTGACAGAAGGAAAAGAAATTATATACATAACAATAGAAATGAGAAGAACCCAGCAATTTCCTTAAACTAAGAATACCTTTAAATAACTTATTGAGAATTTTATTAAGAAATACATGCTTCTTGCAATTTGTCACAGAAATGTTACCTACAATGACAACAAGACATACCCCTCTCCACAGCAAGCTTCATTTCACTATCAAAGAATAACAATGCCTGCAAGGTATGAACAGAACATTCCTTCCATTTTCAGCTTTGTCACACTCTTTTATGTTTTGTTCATAATGGCAACTGTCTTGCTTGATGTATCATATAGAAGTTCTCACCTGCTTGTTGTCATTCAGCTGCTAAATGAGAAGAATGAATATGTATAATTCTTCCAAAATGGCATTATAATGACACAATCTGGCATATTTTATTATACATCCCGCTAGGCCCTGATTGTTTTGTGCAGTTGGCTTTCAGGTAACACTACTTGGGTTTTGATAGCTCTTGCCAACTTCCTCAAAGCAAATGTTAAAAAGTGAAAGCAATGGGGAAAGTTTTTAAGTGTAATCTTGATAGAGGAGTAAAGGAATGGTAACATTTCATTCTTCATCACTCATTAAAACACAATATATGTTTGCTTTAACATATGTTAAAGGATGTTTCTAAATATATATTTTTGGCTCCTGAGTAAATGAGAGGAATAGTCTGCCTTACATATGTGGGAAAACAAGCATTTCAGGTTTTATTTCTGCATAGGGATTTCTCTTATTTTCCAGTAATTAATTGTCTACTTCGGTGCCATGAAAATATATTGTGTTAGCAATTCTGGTTTTTGATGTGGTTTAACCAGCAACCAAGCATTGTGCAGCTGCTCTCTCACTCCCCCACCAGTGGGATTACAGAGAAAGGAAATGTGAAATCTAGAAAATTTATGGGTTGAAATAAAGACAGTTAAATAGATCAAGAAAAAGCTGCCCATGTAAGTAAAGAAAAACAAGTAATGATTTCAGTGCTTCCTATGGGCACTCCAGGAGAGCAGCTACCTCCAGGAGATCAGAACCCTATTACAGGTAATGCTGACTTGGGAAGACAGATGTTGTCACTCCAACCTTCCCCCTTTCTGTTCCCCCACTTTATATACTGAGCATGATGTCATAAGGTCTGGAATAACCCTTTGGTCCAACCGGGATCCACTGTCCAGGCTGTGTCTCCTCCCAGTCTGACACGTATCCCTGACTTCCCTGCCAGCATGACAGTATGAAAAACAGACAAAGCCTTGGCTCTGTGTTAGTCCTGACCAGAAATAATTAAAACATCTTTATATTATTATCACAGTGTTCAGCACAAATTCTAAACACGGACCTTTACTAGTCACTGTGAAGTTAACTCTACCCCAGACAAGACCAGCAAAGGTTTCTGCTGAGGCCATTACCTCTTTTACTCACCTTTTCTTAACTCCAGTTCTAGTCATTGTAAGAGGAAGCTGAAGTACTTCATGAGATGTGTACAGCACCAATTTAGAAACAATGCTTATAAAAAACAACCTTTAGGGGTTTAAAATCATTATTATTATTATTATTATTATTATTATTATTATTATGATGATGAAGAAGAAAAAGAAGAAGAAGAAGAAGAAGAAGAAGAAGAAGAAGAAGAAGAAGAAGAAGAAGAAGTTAATAATGATATTGATATTAATGTTAATAGTAATAGTAATAATAAAAAATTGTAGCTGGTTTAATTTTTTATTTCTTTGTTTTATTTCATTTGTTTTAAATCCTACGAAAGTTCTCAAAATGGTAGCTTGATGTACTGGTTTGGGCTGGCTTACAGCTAAGTTTCCTCACAGCTGTTGGTAGGATGCAGTGGTTTGGGTTTCTGATGACTATGGTGTTGACAAGACAGTGGTACATTATTGGTTGCTGAACATTACTTGCACAAGGTCAAGGTTTTTCTGCTTCTCATACAACCACACCAGTGAATAGGTTGGAGTGCATGAGGAGATGAAAGTGGACACAGACAGAAAAGCAGACCCCAACTGTCCAGAGGGACTCCCAGACCACAGGAGATTCTGCTCTGCAATAAAAGCTGAGGGAAAGAATAAGAGAGGGGGCACGCTTGGAGCTGTGGTTTATATTTCTAAGTAACCATGACACATGATGGAGCCTGAATTAGTGAATGAATTCCTTGGGGGTTTCTTTGCTTGCAAGCACAGCTTTTTTCTTTACATTTCAGACTGTCTCTGACTCCCATTGTGCTTTCTCTCTCCTCAATTTATCATCAAGTTATGATGTAATTAATTCATGCATTTTCTCTTCCACAACATTAGTCCATTAAAGAATGTCCTAATTTAACTATCTCTTTGTCCCAATAAATACTTCTTTGCAATTCAATACCGGGGCTTCTTCAAATTTTTAGCCCTTATAACATCCTCTTTATTATTTATTATGTATTATATATTATATTTTCACATTAAAAAATCAGAGAAAATTGGTATCTGAAATCCAGATGTATGTCTAGATCTTCACTTAACTATCTGGAACTGTTTTCTGTCATATCAGCTCTTTTATTTAATTTAAAATGCTGGGTGACTGACAAGGTCTTTTCATTCTTTACTTGCTTTTTTAGATTCTCCTTGCTAGTACTTGTACTACTATTGACAGGCTACCTGTAAGCTCAACAAATATCCAGGGAGAAATTTCCAGGGTTTTTTATTAGCTCTCCATGGTTTAGTATTTTTTCTATTATTTCACCAGTAAAAGATAGCCTTACTAAGAAGATCATCATGCAATACTTCTTGCTAAAAGAGTGGAGAATTTGCTTCCCCACCTCTTTTAATACCTTCTTAACTATTCTGAAGTATCCAGGACTAAATATCATTTGTACAGTTCAGAAAATATATTACCTAATATATTGTGATACTTTGAAGCATGTCATGCTGAATGGCTGCTGTCATATGCAAAGAGAAATTTTCCAATGGAAATTCTGCTAATTAAGAAAATATTGCATAAAAGATCTTGGATTTAAACCTAGAAAAGCATTTTAGACAAAACTCAAATAGCATGAAATAAAACAAATTCTGGAAGGCTGTTAGTCTTGAAAGGAAAATGAAAAAGATATGTTTAAGCTTGGATTTCAAACATTAATGTGTTTAACATACAAAAATCATAAATTATGCCATTAGGTGATGCTGCTCAGTGATAAAAGTGTGATAAGAGTGACAAAACATTTTTTTTATAAATTACTATTTTATGAAGGCTGAAAAACATAAATCCCCCTTGCGAAAAAAGCCCAAGTAAACCTGTTTCATTGGCACTTCATTGAAATTTGAGATCTAATGGAAGTACAAGTTACTTTTTTTGTTTTATCCAGGGCATGCATGTCAACAACCAATTTAATTTCATTCCCCCACCTTCTTTTGAACCTTTTTGTCATAATCACCTGTAAATGCAAACACAGCTGCATCTTTTCAGCTTATTGTCATATCAGCATCATCCTAAAGTGCCACAGGTATGTTCATACTCAGTCTTTACCTCCCTAGGCTACTCCCCTCCTTTGTTCTGAGGCAAGCCATCTTCAGCTTCATCACATCACAGCCCTGTGTCACACATTGCTTGACAGGAAAGTCATCTATTCATCCCAAAATTTTAGGATGTTAGTTTGACCTGCAGCCAGGAGAGGCATATGTTGAGTCATATGCATTGACTCAACATAGAGCTCAACTTAGCTGACTTATATCTGAAACAAATTCATGTTTAAAATATTAGACATGGATGGGACAATGCACCAGCTATTTCTGTCAGTTGAAACCAGGTAGGCATAACCACGTAAGCCTATCCTATCAAATAATGTTTTTCCTGTAACCTTTGGTTGACATTTTTTCCCCACAGGCATGAACCCTAAGTAAGATATGTAGATCAAGCAAGGAGTTTGATGGCTTACTTTTGTTTACCTCTACTGTCAGGGTAACAGATTCATTCTGGCAAATTCAGGTTCAAACCACATTCTTGCCTGAAATTTAATTGCACAAATTTAGCCACAAAAATGCATCTCTTCAAAGTGCCCATCATAAATGTATGCATATCTCTCCTCTCTAAAAGTACATACTGCTTCTAACAAGCAGAAAATTGTCCTGTAGTTGAAATGGCCTGACTTTTTCCAGACCTATGACTACCTGACAGATTACAGTAGCATAATCATCGCATGCTGATATTTTCTAAACTCCATTTCCATCAGAAATCCTGTCATACATGGAGTAATTGGGAGCAAGTGTTACATTACCATTGAGGTTTTCCACAACTGAACGTATTTCAGTTTCTTTTGTACCCAGAAGAGGCCATTGGCTCACCAATAATTGAAATACCAGTGATCCTCATCTGTTTGCCAATCTGCAAACTAAACAGAAGCTTAACCTACTTCTGTTATACCAATCTGTTGATGTTTTTCCAGCAATGCAGACCATGATGTGAACTGGCTGTGATTCACCCATTGGAAAGAGGTTGAGCCAAACGTCACTGTCTGCTTCTGACAGCAAAGCAGGACAGGCTAGAAAAAAATGAAAGAAAAAAAAACATTCTCTGGTCTCAGCAGCATGTTACCAAAATAAAGTGTACCTTTAATAAAAATTAAAATGTTTGTCCGTCAATGCACATGACTCAACATATGCCTCTTCTGGGTGCAGGTCAAACCAATATCCTAAAATTCTGGGACGAATATATGCTTTCTGTTATCCCTGCAGGATGTGTTATCACCCTTTAAAGGACACAGTTTTCTCTCCTAATGATGCCAGGCCATTATCATTATGAGAAAACTGAACAAAAGAACCCCTCTAGGCAATGATTCTGGAGAGAGTTTTCCGGAGCTGAAGGAAAAGACACTTGTTTTGAAAACCGATGGCAAGTGAATATTACATATCCTTACTCATGAATAACCACAGTTTCTGAATGCAGCTCTTGACTCAAACAAGTTCAACTACTTCACACAGATGATAATATTGTTTTGTCATCCCTCTGGCCATGTTATCAATATGTATGCTACACATATTGTGGACATTTCAACATATATGTTCAGTTTCTTTTATCTGTATTTATGGTTAGTCTGCTTATCTTCTTAAGCTGCAAATAATAAATCTTCAAAGACTGTTTGCTTTCATGATCTGTTATGTATTTTTAAAAAACTAAAGAAAAAGAATGGGGGAAGTCCAAGTGTGCTCGCTAGTGTTACGCTTTGATTTTAGGCAAAGCAACATTTACCTCTGTGCTTCAGATGTCTATCTGTAAACTGGCAGGCGCATCACACTTCAGGTGTGGGAGATGAGCTGCATTACACAAGTTAGGGATTAGTCTCTATAGAAAAAAATACCAATATCAAGTCATTAATCCTAAAGGCTGAGCCAAAATACATCTGAATCAAGGCACTACCTTTAGATACAGGTATTATAAAACAATTGTCTGCAGGTCAACAAACTTTGCCAGACAGAAAAACAAGCTTATCCACTCACAGGCATCATTCCATGATCCTTTTGAGTATCATCTCTCCACAGCTCAAACCTTTCTAGATCCCACAACAACAAATTCCATTTCAGTTAGATAATTAGATTTCATTTATCACAGCATTATTAATTATGTTTTAAGCATTTAATTATATTTTAATTAAAACATTTTTAATATTTTAATTAAATTATATTTTTATTATATTTTTAACTTCTCCAACACACTCTGAAACATAAACAGTCTACATTTTGAATTAATTTTCAATATAGCCAAATATCTGCTCTATCCAAATATTTAATTATTTCATAAAGCATGTGGTGTTTTTATTAGCTTTTATTTTCATAATTATAATAATATATACTGTATAATTTTATAATTAATAAGCATTCATTTTTTAATCATATATCTATGTTTTATTGTAACCTTGCCTGAAGTCAAATTAATATATATTGAGAATATATATTGAAAATTTAAAAAAATATTTAGTGGATTTGAATTTACTAGTTATCTGAGTTTGGTAGTTACATTTTTCCAAAATGGCTTATGTTTTCTAGGAGCTCAATTTATTCCTGAAATATCCTAAATCCCACTATTTATTCACTAGGGAAGAAGTGAATAAAAAAATCCATTAAAAATCATGTCACCTATCTTAAAAAAATCCAATCCTTTCAGCCAAACTTGGCATTTATATTATCCTAAACAGAAAGAAATAAATTTTACCTACTGTCTACAAATATTATGTTAACTGGAATTAAACTTTCTGAGCCATGCCTGTGCTAGGATAAACTACATTTTCAAATAGACCTAGTCAAAACTTCTTTTACAGAGAAGGAAATTAGACAGGTAAGGAACAACAAATGAGCTGAACTTTGTCCTCAAAGAAAATTGGTTTTTCCTTTTCAATTTCATTTCAAAGAGAGCTGACAACTGTCGCTTTGAACAAACTTTAACAGCACAATATCCTTTGTGCAAGTTTCCCCCTGTCAGCTTTTCCATTCCAGCAGGAACTTAGAACAAAGTGTACACTGCCCTTTGAGTTGAGAACTTCATCAGTTGAATGAGCACTGGTATAGTGCAGTGAAATTGAGGGCATACTCTCTCTGTGAATCTGAACAGTGTACTCTCTCAATAAATATAACTTCTCTATCTTTTACAAGAATAAACTAACCATCCGTCCCTTCTCACATTTTCTCTGTTCTCCTGTGTTTACTGAAAACGAAAAGCCATTTGAAAATACACTCGTTTAAACCTAGGTGGGGCAGCAAACAGTCCTGATTGCAGCATGTCTCTGTTTTTCAGAATAAATCTGAATTTACTCAGTCAATGCTTCTGAAATCTACCAATGACCCAAAAAGTTCTTTCGCATTTATTTTCTTCAGAAAGTGCTTAAGTCAATGAAAAATAAAATTCAACCAATTTAATGGAAGAAAAGATTTTAGAAAATCCAGAATTCTCTTAGAAGTGATTAAAAATAATCAATTCCAAGAGGTGAATCACATTCATGTCACAAAATTGTGTCATCCATACCTGACTAAGACCAGTGCTGTTGCATATTGCTAGAAGCAGCCCTATTTCTCGGGAGTACTTATGAATTACCAAGCTTGAGAACATTGTGTTTAGCATTCATGTGCAGTCTACACACCGTAACATATTTCAGTGAGACATGGGAAATAATTCTCCAATATGTCTTCCAGCTTTCCTTCTATAAGCTAATCTCACATAATAGAAGCAGGATGTTGTTTGAAAAGCTTCATTAGTAAAACAGAAGCACAAAAAGAAACACTGTTTAAATAATCAGACCCTGACTGGATCTGAATTCATAAGAGCTCTCCAAAGAAATAAAATACAATAGAACATTACATTAATATAAGTACAGGAGAGTTTTTTCATAAAGACTTGGATCTTTGAGTGCATCCAGCTCTTTCAAACACAATTTACTAAGCTTATCAGGTCACTAATTTCGACCACTGGAACAGATTGCCAAGAGTTGTTGTGGAATCTTCATCCTTAGAACTACTTCAGAAGCAGTTTTTGTAACTTGGAACTTAAAATTCTGTAAATTTCATCAGAAGTATGTGCACCTGAAGCACTGGCTTGTAAAACAGTAGAATATTTGTCTGAGAAAATTTGACAGTACAAGTCAAATATCCTGGGCTGCATCCAGAGCAGCGTGGGCAGCAGGGCAGGGAGGGGATTCTGCCCCTCTGCTCTGCTCTGCTGAGACCCCACCTGCAGGGCTGCACCAGCTCTGGGGTGCCAGCACAGCAAGGACATGGAGCTGCTGGAGAGAGTCCAGAGGAGGTCACAGAGATGATCAGAGGGATGGAGAAACTCTCCTGTGAGGAAAGGCTGAGACAAGTTTTTGTTCAGCCTGGAGGAGAAAAGGCTTCAGAATGACCTTACTGCAGCCTTCCAGAACCTAAATCAAACTTGAAGGAAATACATAGGGAGACTGTTTATGTGAGCATGTAGTGAGAGGGAGGGGAGACTGGGTTCAAATTGAAAGAAAGTGTATTTAGATTAGATATGAGGAGAAAATTCCCTCCTGTGAGGCTGGTGAGGCACTCACAGAGGTTGCCTGGTAAGGCTGTGGATGACCCATCCGTGAAGGTGTTCAAAGCCAGACTGGATGAGGATTTGAGCAACCTGGTCTAGTTGAAATGTCCCTGCACACAGCAGGGACAGGGGGGTTGAAACTAGATAATTTTCAAGACCCCTTCAAACCCAAACCATTTTATGATTCCATGATTCAAATAACAGGTTTATTTTTCAAATATATAGTAAATATGGATCTTTCAGGGGGTATTTCTGTGTGGATAACACTAAAAAGTTAAGAAAGCTCACAAAATATTAAACTTTTGCTGCAGACAAAGTAGTTTTTAATGTAACTAATTTTTTTTCCAAAATTTTCATATAGTGCCTCAAATTATCATTTTCCTTCTTATCAAATCTGGCAATTTTTGATTGATGCCATTCCTTTCTCAGCTGCAAATGTAGAGCTGCTAAAAATAAGACAATAGAAGTGGTTGCAGCTTTCACATTGTTCTAAACCAAAGCTAAGGTTTACTGATCATAACAAAAGAATAAATGGGATGGAAGGTTGAAATTTATCACAAAGACATATCTACAAATGGCTGTTACAGACATAAAAAAATATGAGTGCTTCATCCAAACCAGAGTAGTGAGTACTTCAGAAGTACTCTCTTTAAAGGGCACATGTTCTGTATGCTGTAAGATGTCTTCATGGTCTACTGAACCAGTATGTATTTCAACTATTAAAAGGAATATTTTATATATTTATTCAACAAAGCAGAACAGAGACCAGGAAGCCATTCCAGACTGTATTTATCCATATTCCATATGCCTTTTTATATGGCCTTAAACCAGTAGATTGGAATGGCTCTTTAGGAGCTGTTTTGGTTAATCAGACATTATGCATTAGAAATAATGGCTCCTCAGTAAAAGTCAGTGTTCATATCCTAAAGAGAAAGTACTGCCACTGTAGCCTATTTTAAATTGGCTTTTTTCATACTGTACAGTGTTGTATGCAGCTAGTTCAAATTTAAACCTATGTCTAGAGGTTATGTTTTTGACAAGTGAAATTTTTAGAATTTAAAATCACAGGTTTTAGGTATCTTTATTGTCTTCAATTTGCCTAACATGACTCAAGAACAGTTCAGTTTGAAATCAGTTTGGTGTCTTTTGACAGTTGATCTATTCCAGTTGCACCTCTTGTCACAGAGGGAAGGATTATTACATGCAAATTAATTTTATAAGAGAAATGGCACAGAATAGTGTGATCAAACAAATTTCATGGCACTTAAAATCTGTTTGTATATTTTATGTAGCAGTAATATCTTCTCTCATTAATACTATATGTACTTGACAAATTGGCCAGTAAGACTACGGTGAAACCTGCATATTTGTATAGATGGAAAACATTATATCCATTCCCATGAATGCCTGAAAGCATCATCTGTTGAATGTGCATTGCTAGTTCTTGCTGGGGATGAATAGTTCAGGGACATTCTCTTACATTTCTTACCTTTACCTTTTATTTTTTCAGGAAATAAGCAGGAAAAATGAGTATGCTTGAAAAACCCTTTAAACTGTAGCATCTTCCTAGTCATTTATTACCCACATAGTATAACTCCCATTACCTTGTTTCTCTTTCCATTCTGTTCCTAATGAATGTTTTGCAAGTAAAATAAATATACTTCTATGTATGCACAAATATCTCTTTCAATTTGGTAAAATAGTCTCCATCATGTGGCAAATCTTACCAAAATATTTTGAAACAAACAGCATTCCTCCTTAAAACAGGTTTTTAAGGAAAACAAATCAAAACTGGAAACAGTGACAGAGTCTCAATGACACATTTCTGAACAGCAATATTCTTTATGGAAAAATAAATAGACTATCTATTAAGCTTGTGTTTATAATGAAATTCCATTTCAAGGTGAACAAAGTGATCATCTAAATAAATGTCACTGTGAACATTTTACTCTCCTGAAGCACTGCACAATAAAATGGGCCAGCCTTTGATTACATAAATGTCCAAGGCAAAGCATCCATCAACTAAAAAAAAAAATCCATAATATCAAAGTGAAGGAGAAATGCTTTGTGTTAGGCTTTTTTGGGATTGGTTGGCTTTTGGGTTATTTTGAGGGAGAGGGTGGTGATGTCAGTGTAGTTGCTTAATTTTCCATTTCGCCCATTCTTCTTTTGTTCCAGACTATTCCAGATCGTACTCTGAGAGGGTGTTTTTTTCTCCCACAAGTGCAAAACTAAAGCTTTGAGCACTCAGTTGCTATGGAAACAAAAAAAGACAGAAATAGTTTATGTATTTCAAAAGCTGTCAGCCTATATGCTGTGGATTTTGATAACTAAACCTAAACATGAACCATCTTTTTTAAAAACCACTGTGACATTTATTATCATGCATGACTGTTGCTAGGGAAAATAAGGCACCATTTTGTTTAGCTTTTTGCCCATCAGTTTTATAAACATTTGGGATTTCAGAATTAATTTTTACTCTTAATCAGTATTTAGCAAACGAGAATGGAAACAAACATACAGTGAGCTGGCAAACATTGCAGTTTTCTCCATGGCTAAAATACAGTGAACTGCAGCACAGCAATTCAAGGAAAGACACATTGAGAAAGACATCTTTTAATACTTACAAATGTATGCTCAGCTTTTTCTCAAATGTGTGTTCTGAACATTCATTCTGAACATAAAAAAATGTTTATCCTGAACCATAGAGGATTTTAATTTATGTAATTATGTATTAATTTAATAACTGCAATGCAAAAAGGGGGTATTCTGCAATAGTCTAAAGAATTTAGTAGCCTAAACAATGTAAACATCATTGACAGGCTAATAATTTTTAAAGACATTTTATTTTGAGGTATATAGGGGCACACATTTCATGCAAAACTCAGTGTGGAACATCCTGTTTGTGAAAGTGTTAGAACACCAAGCCAGCAATCTGGTTTATTATAATGAGCACCATGGTGGTTGCTATATTTTTTTCAAATAGTATTATGGCATAATGTAAAAATCTTCTGATTGAGGGAAATTATTGAAACACCATCACACACTAGTTCATTGGATTCCCTTGTAATTAATCTACTATACCATCAGTCAGGGCTGAGGCCTCGGTTGCACTGGAGTAGATTAGATAAATCAAATTTTATCACCTTAGATGAGATCAGAACTGTACCCACAACCTCAGCCATAGGCTCTGTCACATGATCTTAGGCAAATTAAAATTCCTACCCGTTAAATAATAACACCAGTCCCCCACCTCTTTGCCCAGAGTCAGAGGGACATCTTCAAGGTCATATTGTTAATAATTTTTTGATTACTGGGCATTTTATATGCAATCATAACTAGAGATTACAAAGAACTATGAGGCTTCAGAGGAAACTGGCTTGTTTGCATGCAGTGTACTCTACAGGTTTCAGTAGAAACAGGACACAGACTTCGGTATACTTAAAAATAGATGTCACCAAAAAAAAAAAAGCTCAAACAATGGTTCTTAGATTTTGGGCTCCCAACTGAAATGAAGGAAAAAAAATCTTCAGAACATACCCATATTCAGTTTTAAAAGATACACAAGGTGCACAGAAAGGGAAAAATCTATTTATACAGATTAATTGCTCCCTCAATAACACTGAGTTTTCCTCATGCATTTCAGACTTCAGGCAAGACAGCGTTACAAAAGATCTATGAGAAATAAAGCATCCTGAAAACAACAAGAGGGGAGGCAGATGAGTTCTTATAAGGACTGATAGAGCTAATAGCTAGATTAATTTAACAAAACCAAGTGAACAAAGAAATAGAAAGTGAGCTGCCTTTCAAAATCAGGTTTATCAGAAAGAATATCCTTATCATTCTGTTCCAGTCCTACCAATAATCATGAGGGAGTGAAAACAAAAATCTAATCAGGGCATTGTGGTGTGATACTCACAAGCTCATAACTGGCAGTAAAATTGAAAGGACTCTGTCTGCTGTGGTGAATAATTTCTATACTGAGGCCCAGAACAGACACGGCTCGTCATTTGTAACATCTGCCTCAAAAAAACCTGAGCCAAAATAAGCTAGTTAGAAAGTTACATTTCCTCCTCTTACTCCAAGAAATTTGGCTTTAAAGAGCCTGCAGGGATTCCATAGTTTGAGAAATATTTCTAAAACAGATAAAATGTGTGAACTAGAACATAAAATGAAATTTGTGCATCTGTTCTAATTCTAGAAAAATGTAATTGTGGGATATTACAGCATGTAATATACACGTGTATGCATACATACCTACATACATATAGGTGCCAACTGGAAATTAGGGCTTTGATTTTATGGAATTTGATTGTTTTTATTAAATACTAAAAATATCATGTAGAAATTTATAAAATTAAAAGAAAAACAAACCACAAATTATAATCTAAATTTAACCTAATGAAAAAGTCTCAGGTAGGCTTGTAATTTAAATTATCAGATAAGGTATGTAGCAGGAGCTCCTTCATCACATCTCAGACAATGATTATGCTGCTTTTGCAAAACTAAGCAGCCATATATAATTATATAGCCACAAAGATTTTTTTTTTTTTAAAGTTATTATATCTATAATCGTTAGAGGTAGTTGGCCCATCTTGCCAGGTGAAGTTATTCTACAAATCTTTCCTCTTACTCTGCTATAAAAGTAGAAAGGGCTCAAGCATATTACTAACACCTGCAGATGGCATTGATAATGTTAATGATATTTATGCTGCAGCCCCGATTAGGCCTTTTGGCTGAAATTGGCAATCTGGGGAGACAAATCATCTGGCTTGACTTTTCTGGAGGTGTGTCACAAACTGTTTACAGGGCAGATGAACTGCTTCTGCTGCAGCAGCTGCTGCTTGGTCCCCTGTATGGACACCCAGTAAGAATAGTGAGAGGTCACTCTCAGAGACATAACACAGTGATGAGAATTTGGTCTAAACCTCCTCTACCTCTTCTTTCATCTTAAGAAGCATTAGTCACTAAACTCTTTCAGTTCTAAGTAAAACAATAAACCTCCTCAGAACTTCAACTCTAGGCTTCTACTGTGATTACTAAAACTCAGCAGCACCACCACCTGCTGCCTTGTACGGCTGTGCCAGGCAGCAGCTGAACACTTCTGCAGGTAAATGTGCCTTTAGCTTGTTAAAGGCCAGGAGATCTAGCTGATGGAAGAGCAGGGAGCTAAATGGCTGATTACCTGACCTCCATCAGATATCAAAATATACAAATATTAATACACAGGGCTTTATCTTCTTGTAGAGGGCAATTTAGAGACTTTATGTAATAGTGAACAATGTTACAGAGTAACAGAATCACTTAGGTTGAAAATACCTCTGAGATCAATGAGTCCAGCCTTTGACCGATTTCCACCATGGAACTAAGTGCCACATCCAGCTGTCTGCTGAACATCTCCAGGGATGGTGGCTCCACCACCACCACAGAATCACAGCATAACTTAGGATTTAGAGTCCTTCTCTTAGGAAAATACAAGCCACTTAATATTTTAGGTATTCCATTCTATCTGACACAACAATGTAGTCTTACATTTTGAGAATTATATAAGTAGCAAAGCATACTATGGGAAAATATAAGAGGAATTTTTTGATGTTAGTAACAGTTCTGAGTTTCCACTGTCTATAATATGACTGCAGTGCTGTCTTACACTGAATTGATGCATAGGGGAATAACTTTGTATTTCTGGAAAAAAATACACTGAGTTTTTACTCTTTGACAGTAGTACATTAAGTACCTTCCTTGTAAGACAGTCCTTCTGCATCTTCCTCTGGAGATATAAATGTTGTCATTCCTAGGATTATATCTGCCATAATATTGTTTATTTACAGAAGTGGTGACTCTCATAAGCTCCAGAGAAAACTCAGATGAGACCTCAGTCATGTATCTATGTTCCCTGAAATGGGATTTATAAAAACTGAGCAGAGGGAGAGTTTAGTTTAGCACAAGAGGTCATGAGCTTTCTACTCTGTCAAACCAGCTACCAGTGACATAGAGGGGGAAATACATGAAAGTCAATGGAAACAGTGAACTTCAATCCCATTTTGCGGGAAACAAAAGACATCTTGCACAAGAATAGATCACCACAATACATTTTCTTCTTTATACATAATCTGTATGCTTTTAGTTTTGTCCCTGATTTTTTCATTTTGCTTAAGCATTTCTTCTCCCTCCATGGTGATTATGTAAGGAACGCACTTTTTATAAAAAAAAGCAGCCATAACTACTATGGGGCAAACAGACACAATTATTTTAGTCTCCTTTGCTATAAAACAGCTCTAAGATACATTCCTTGATAATTCAATTTTTATGGTTTACAAATTCCTTTCTTAAATGTTAGGAACCATATTTCTACATGATATTCCAGATGATGCTTCACTACATTGAATATTATCTAGAACACCATTCTGGAACACTAGTAGCTAATAAATAAGCACCATGTCATGCAAATTTCACTTTCTTTTTATTCAAAATAAATCCATTTGAATTTGCCCTACTGCCTCAAAGTTATGGTTTTCTAATATTCTTCAAATAAGTATTTTTAGAGACAAAATAATATAGACTTTTGGTGCAGATTTTGCATGAAGTATAATTACTTTTATTTATTAATTTCTGAAATTCAACTTATTTGTCCTGAATATATTCTTTCCTTGAGTGGGTAACTACACTAGCCCTGTAATAAATGTTAATGAAGTGTGAACAAATATTTTCCTTTTAATCATCTAGTTGCACAAAAGAATATGCAGATACTATGATAGCATTGTAAGTGTTTGGCAAAGTTATTGTTTCACAAATCTGTAATATCTTTAGGTTGACTTGATTTCTGCTGGTAATTCATGTCAGTAGGTTCTTGGCCAGCATCTTTCCAGGATGATCTAAGCTAAACTCAAGGATTCTGTACTGATTGGTCAGCTAGGCTGAAAAGACTTCTCAAACTCCAAAGAGAGCCCTGAGTAAAAGAAAAATAAATTTTGCATTCTTCTTCTGTTATTTACCTGCTACTTATATTTTAAATGCAACCCAGCTTGGGTTTTTTTTATGTGCAGTCAATATAACAAAGTCAAATATTAAAGCAGTATTTCTCAGATGCCTGCATGAAAACTTGAATAATCATGTAGTGCCAATGTCTTTGCACAAGTGCAATCAACAGTCCCACCTGTAGTGCCTCCAGGTATAATTTCTGGTTTACTGGCACCCAGTGCAAGACATTTGATAAAATCAGGCTTTTAGGTCTATGTAATTGTTTGAGTTACTCAGAGCCAAGACAAAGGCGAACTTGCCTGAACTCAAGCTGCAGGCACATATACCTTTAATATTGTCAAAAATAACCTTGTTTAGGATCTCCTGTACTCCCAAGCAGCAGTAAACACTTCCTATTTAATCTGGAAAATTTATCCATAAATCCAAAATTATAACAGTGTGAGTAATGCTCCATCAGCAGCTCGGATCAGAAAAGCTGGTGCAGGCTATGTGAAACAACATCCAGGTATTAGGAGGTTAAACCTGCCTAGGGGAGGGTGTAGTTTTGTACCTTTTGAGCAGAAAATTAACTTAGACACTTTTAATACCATTAACTGGTTATCAAAAAATCTTTCAGCTGAACTCTTAACAGTCTTTCATAGCTAAATATGTTTGAGCTTCATAAATTAGTTGCCAGTGTGAGTAGATACATTTAGAGAGCATCCCCAAAGAGAAAGACTTGGAGGTTTTGGTGGATGAAAAGCTGGCAATCTGCACTTGTAGCCCTGAAAGTCAACCATATCCTGGGCTGCACCCAGAGCAGCATGGCCAGCAGGGAGACAGAGAGGATTCTGCCCCTCTGCCCTGCTCTCATGACACTCCACTGGACAGCTGCATCCAGCTCTGGGGCCCCAAGGAGAGGACATGGACCTGATGGAGCAAGTCCAGAGAAGGGCCACAGAGATGATCAGAGAGCTGGAGCACCTCTCCTGTGGAGACAGGCTGAGAGAGTTGCAGCTGTTAAACCTGGAGAACAGAAACCTTCAGAGAGACATTATAGCAGCATTTCAGGACCTAGAGGGGGCTACAAGAAGGCTGGAGTGGGATTTTTCACAATGTAGGACAGGGTGGAAAGGCCTTAAGCTGAAGAGGAATAGTTTTAGATTAGATGTTACGAAAAAATTCTTTACTGTGAGGGTGGAACAGGTTGTCCAGAGAAGTTGTGAATGCCCCAGCCTTGGAAGAATTAAAGGCCAGGTTGGATGGGGCTCTGAGCAACCTGGTCTGGTTGACAGTTGCAGGCAGCAGGGAAGCACGGAACTTGGACCTGGGTGATCTTCAAGGTCACTTCCAACCCCAAAAATTCAATTATTCAAACACTCAGGGGTCATGACAGTCTGAGAACATAGGCAGCACTGAGTTCAGGAAATAGCAAAGTTTCTTTTCATTATGGTAAACTTGTTTCTAAATATATTTCCATATTTTTATTAGCTGCTAGTTTTTCTTTTGGTCATTCTAACAACTTTTTACAAAGTTTCTCTCTGGAGTGAAGGTATTCACTTACCTTGCAGTCGAACAGCTGTAAGAACTAAACAAATGTTTTCTATCACACCAATTATTTCCACAAAACCTGTACACATTATTGCAATGTAGATAAAAGGATTCAGCATCTTATACAGAATTTGGATAAAATGTTTTGGTTAAAAGACTGATTTTCATATTTTAAGGAGCACTGTCTTACACTCTTCATGAAAAAAAACATTTTGAATTTCAAAAACCTGCTGGGAAGTGACAGAAATTCTTTTGAAACAGTAAGATTTAAACCACTGAAGATGTATGGATTCTGTTTTTAATATGTCAAAATGTAGTTTGACCACTATTTTTTCTGCAAATGCCTACACAGCTGCAGAATTTTGTTCCTCTGATGGAAGTAATGGGATTCTAAAGCAACTAAACAGGATTAGAAAAGAATATTTGAGAGGAAAAAAATAGTCTCATATTCATGAGGGTTTTTTCCTCAGTTTTGGTTCCAAGCAAAATGAGGATTGTAGATATTCACTAAATTCTCTTTATATTAGGGTTTAATTAATCCAGAATGACAGTTGAGTCTGCTTTCTTAATGTTCCACTGTAAATCATCTGCAAAGCTTCAGTTAACTTGAACTTAAATGCATTTATGCACTGCAAAAATGAAAACATTAATCCAGAATTATCACCATGGAATAAATGTAATTCTATTACATTTCATGCCAAATGCCTCCATGTGCAAGACTTTAAAAATTGAGGGATAATTTTAAAATCAATCTAAGTATGAAAAAACCCATATTTTACCTTCACGGAAAAAAATACCATCAATTATGCAGAATTTTATTAACGATTCATATGATGATTTTGGTTACTTCTGATGTATTAAGAGGCATATTAATCTTGCAGTCTTTGTCCATTTTTTACATGCTTAATTATCTAAAAGAACAATAATAATTGCAATCATGTTTGTGGTTTTGACCAGCCAATGGCATGAAACTGATCCTGATTTCCTTTGAATTTTTTGAAATACAACAACTGAATTACTTAGAAGAAAAGTTTTTTGAATGTGGATTATTTGAAAATTACTCAGAATATATTATTGATGTTGTGCAAGTTCACGAACTGAATTATATCACAGTGTTTGTATACCTTGAGCATATGAATAATTTCAGAGTGAAAAAAAATAAGCAACAAAAAGTCATGCTCTATGTCAGGAAATATTCAACCAACCATTTGTACTATTTTTTTATGAAGTTTGTGAAGTTTTGCTACTCTGAAAATATTCTCCATACATCAGTGTTCTCTCAAACAATAAATACTCTGGTTCAAGATTATAAACAAAACAAATTCTGCTGTATTTAAGAATTCATTCTACTATGTAGTGACTTTTTCTGACTTGTAGTAAAGCCCTAACCTTTTAATAACTCCTTAAAAGCCTTGGGCAATTCTGCTGCTTTTAGTACTTTAACAAGAGAGTGCTTGTATTGTGCTACTTTTGCTTTTGATTTTACTTTAAATATTAATATCTCTAGCACAAGGCTATCCAAAGCATTGTATCAGCTGCAGCTTTCACTTCTCTGTTCCACCCCTTCCCTCAAAAACTCTTCTTTCAATATGTACAATAGCAGCTCCTTGAACAGATATTATACAGCAATTATTATACAACAATTTTTATACAATTATTAAATATTAAACCCCACCATATTTGTCAGAAAGTTTTTGAAAATTCCTGGCTGATAAAGGCCTGTAGAAAGTCTTTGTGCTGTCCATAGAAAAGGGAAACTAAATGTTTATAAATAGATCCAGAGCTTAGGCCTGGTAGAATTGTCAATAAGGAACTGTCTTCCACTACAAAAATCTTCTGCAGACAACTTCTTCCTAAGGAGAGGTGTGAGGTAATGAATTTATGAATTAAAGGAGATTTTTTTCCTATGAATTAAAGTATATTTTCTTTATGTAGAAATACCTGCAGAACCAACTGGACAACACATCAAATTCAGGCCAGCAGTACTGCTTTTAAAAGACTTTTATTTAACAATTGCTTATGATAGTAATGCATGATTTTGATTTACTCATAGATATAGAAAAACACCTCTTCATGGTCTCAAGCTATGCACAAAATTTACTTGTCTAAACACTGAAAATCAAAGCAGGTCCACAATTTCAGTTGTTATTGTTAATGGGGACCAGCCTTATCAATCAGGAACATTACTGTGGTTGGAAAGAAATAAAAGACACCCAGAATAGCAGCCTTAAGGTATTCCGCCTCTATCAACCTGAATATGGAACAGGATTAATAATAAACCATGGGGTTTCATGCTTGCATTGCACAAATAAATTTTCTTCCCTTTATTGGTCAAGAGAAGTAAAGTAGACAACAACGTATGAATTCAGAGCATGATGTTTCCTTCTTGAGTATATTTCTGCAGGAGAAGTATTTCAGTATTATGTTTGTGTAGAAAATGCATGACCCTCAGAGAGAAATTTCCTGTCAAAGAGCTCTTCTTTTGAACCTAAAAAGTAGCAGTAAGCAGGCACCAGTTTGTATTAGAAGGACAGAACAAAATTTCATTACAAAACAAACCGCTCCAGTTGCTGGAGATTAATGGGGTGCTTTTCCCCTGGCTTGCTGTGTCTTGTAAAATATATGTCTCTGCATGCTTATTAAGGAGGGATGAGGGACTACATGCACACAGAGAGTGCATTGCACTGCTTAAAATTGCTCATCGCTGCCTTGCTGAGGAGAGTTATGACATTATGGTATGTTAGGAGCAAAGCTGAAATCCATGGCCCTTTAAGTTACTGTCAAGGTTTTAAAATGTGATTCAGCAAAAGCAGTTAAATAGCTTGCCAAAAATGTAAGATAGAACATCTTGTACCATTTTTTTTCCATGCTCAGGAGAGTCCTGAAAAAGGAAGCTGCTTTATATCATTATGTATAAAACTAACAACTTTAAGTGAGTGAAAAAGAAGTACTTTTTATTATAATGTGCTCAAAATGATCTCTAGTGAGATAAGGCATTATTTATCCTAATAAAATTTTTAACAATATTATATTTCTCTTTTAAAACTGTGTTAAGATACTCTCTATCATATGCATCCACATTTACTGGTTGTGCTGCCCCTTTTTTTATCAGATTCTATTTTCTACAGATAGTAGGAATTAGCGATATTTCCATCTTATTAAGCTTTCTCAAGAAAGCCAATGCATAAGGTCAGACGCACATTTTTCTGGTTTTACCCTTTTCTGCAATGTAGATCCATGCAACAGAGATAAGGACATGTCTGTGAGAAGGCTTATGTTTGCCAGATCCTATGATCAGCTTTCTCTCAACCATACTCTTGTCTAATAGACAAGCCATAGCTCAAGCTCAAAGCATTTGTAGTAAATTTAGAATAGCAGCCCCCAGCTGGTAGCACAGAGCAAAGCAGAATGCAAAGCAGCAGCAGAGCATATCAGTGGACTAGTTTGCTTGTTTTCAGCACTGCTTGTATCCTACTTGTCTAGACTGTATGAAAGCAAATTTGGAAGTGTTTAGGGACCCCAAAATATGCAAAAGCTCTCTCATACTGGTTGTTGTACAATCAGCTAGATCCTGTGGCTGACTGTATTTGCAGATGGCCGCTGTAAATATCGTGATGCAAAAAGAAGCTGCTGTGGAAGAAACCCAAACATAACACAAACCAAAGAAATAACACCACCACCACCATCCCCCATAACCCCAAAAGAAATAACGTTTCAGTATTTGTCTCTAAACACTTTCTTACTTTCAGCTATTTCACAGAGACCTGAAATTTTGCAAAGATTTTCAAAGAAATTTAAAGCAATGTAAAAAGGCATTTGTAGAAGAATAATAGTTGCTCAGAAATAAAAATACATAATAAAATATGCATTCAGCATTAATAACTTCATAATAAGGTTATCAAATACTCTTAATTTTTATTAAAATATTCTGTGTTGAAAGCTTGGCATCACAGTGTCATGATTTTCCTTTATAGATGGTGGACTATATGCACTTCTCAGTATTCCTCATGGATAAGGACTGTTATGACAAACATTCCATGGAAATAGAAACATGAATTCACCCTTACTAGACACTGTACACTAGACACTAGACACTGTACATTCTATTAGCATTTTCCAGCTAGAACCTCAATGTGTAAATGAGAGTTAACTCTCAACAAGGTCCTTTAAATGGTAACTTAAAGTACTGCAATATTTCATAAGTGGTTATATCAGAGTAGAAAGAGAACTGGTGACAGGACAAGAGTCAGTCAGCACTGGAGACAAGAGCAAGGTGACAATACAAGACACAAAAGTCACAGCATTCTCTGATCACATTAGTTTTTCACCTCCTCTGAAGAGTGTGCTTCTTTGAAAAGTATCTTTTACTACTTCCAAAAATGCTTAGCAGCACTCTGCTTACAATCAAAATATTTATTTTTAGCATCCCTGTTGGTGATATTCCCCAGAACCAGGATGTCACAGATCAAATATTTATCACAGATGTTGAAAGAGAATACAAAACTCCTGCTTTTCTTGACAGAACCAAGCAGGCTCAGTGCATAATCCTTTGACTCTAAAGACAAAAAAGATTTGGGAGGAACAGCTAGATTTTTTGTATAATCTTCAGAAAATTTTTAATAATCCATGCATTTTACCTCTCTTGATCCTGTTGAATATGACAGTTCAGAAGGGCTGATGTCCTCAGTGGACAGTGAAATTTAAACTGCCTTTGTCTGCTGCATGAATATATCTATTTGTGGTGAAATGACACCATTCAACTTGGCCTGGTTTCCAAGCATGTCCCAGCAGCTTCAGCTTTCAGCTGTGTTTAGTAAAGGATATTTTCACAGGATCAAACAGGAAATAATGCCTAGGATGCACTGCCCAAAGACTCAAGTCTTAGGTATGTTTCCATGTTGCAGCTCATGTGCTTCACAGAATAAAATCACAATGAACCCCACATGAAACCAGAATGAAAGCTTTCCTTGCACACTGTGACAGTTACTATTTTTTGAAGTAGAAATATCTCAAAGCTGAATTAGCAGTGTTGTATCAGTTTAAACATAGGGTTATAGGTTTAGGATTGACAACTGTTTAAAAATTCTTGTTTGAGAATCCTGTCACTAGAAAACAGCCTAAATGTACACAGAGCACTGGCTTTTGGCTACTTCTGTCCATCTGTTGAGTTCACACTGTGCCAAGCCACAAGTGGTGTCTCCCCTGGGCACAGAAGTTAGGCTGTGATTGGGATAGACAAGCAATAAATACAGTGATAAAAATTACTTATTTTGCAAGATTTTCCCTTTTGCTAGGGTTCAGTATATATGCTTTTAAAAATGGATTATGCAATGATTGTACCACACCTATTGACAAACCCTTTTTCGGTGAAAACATTTGGCTTGTGTTACTGAGGATTGAGTTAATTGTGAGAACTGAAACAACAGCTGGTTACTTATGAAACTTTTTATGAATACCAATAAAATAAAATCACAATTGAAACATATGTTGTTATTCATCCAAGAATTGTCTTTTTCTTCTGGCATTCTTTTTCCACAATAGATAGATGTTAAGCATTTACATTACCCAGTAAAGGATTAGGAAAAGTCTCATACAACTTAAGCTTTTAACTAACCATGAATATATAGGTGTTAAAAGGAGAAAACTAAATAGAACCATTGTTCTTTGATTTGATCAAAAGCTTTTAGTAAATACTTTAAAATTATTCAGAGTTAAGAGAAAAATGGTAAAATATATGGTAATTTTCACGGAAAATTCTGTAACCAGAGAAAAGGTAAGACATTTGTAAAAAATGTTGTCTATTGGAGAGGGATGAATGCATTAATAAATGAGCATCCTTAAATATTTAAGGTTGTATGTATGACATTTATTTTTTAAAAATATGAAAAAACGTGTATATTTTTATGAGATTGCTTGTGAGTAGCATCATGGTTTCTGACTGGCATATCATAATGTTTTATAAAAGTTTAATCAACAAATATGTAATAAAGGAGGTAATGGCTCCAAAAAACATGAAAGCTAAGGTACTGTTTCAGGTAAAAACAAAATAAGTCATCATCCTTAAGCAAGGAGCTGAGGTTAAAGTCTGAGCTGGATATGGCTAAAGTCAAATCTAACTTGAAAACAATAGACAAATGACACAGAATAATCAGGGGTGACCTTACAGAGATTATTTTACATTTACTGCATAGAAAAGCTTCAAGCAGTCAGCTTTTGTTTCAGTAGCTTTCCTGATCATGATTGTATGTAGACTCAATAGTCAAATATTTGCAACTCCCTATTTTTCAGTATATTTTCGCTCTGTTGTAAGGTTTTTGTAGTGAAAAGTGAAGCAATGAAAACTGTATAAGTTTTAATCCATGTTTTGAGTCAAACTAAAACCACAGTTTAATGGAACAACTTCTCACGAATTTTCATTATTTGTTGGACTGCAATATTTCTCAGAAACACCAAAATAAATTGAGAACAAGATGTTCCTCTTACC
The DNA here is from genome assembly GCF_971803275.1 of Cyanistes caeruleus. NCBI lineage: Eukaryota > Metazoa > Chordata > Aves > Passeriformes > Paridae > Cyanistes > Cyanistes caeruleus. Next base: position 40,099,384 of record NC_141706.1, on the reverse strand, counting down.
TGAACAAGTGAAGATACACCAAAGCTGTCTTTTTTCTGCATTCTGGAAATACATTTAAAACATTGATGATCTCATCATATATCAGGCACTTTTAAAATTAAGATAGGTTTAAGAGTAATTCAGGAGAAATTAAAAAGTACTTTCCTTTCAAAAGTTGGAAAAGTGGTAGCAAAGATTTTTGTTTGTTTGTTTGTTTTCCTGGTATCTAGAGAGGACTCGCCAGGCTATTGCAACAAAGAAAGTGATAGATTGCTGGAATAGTGCTGAACTGGAAAAAAAATCCCTTGTACAAGGAGACAGCAGACAAATGAGACACTTACAGCATGCCAAATTTGTCCCATTGCAAAAGATTTTTCTTTTTTTTCTGTTAATTTTTCAGCAAATTGCAGCTCTACATTCAAACACTTCAGGGTTTAATAGCTGTGGTGTATCTACCCCAAGAGTGGCTATCCTTCACCTCCCTAAAACCAAAATCCTGAAACCAAAATCCTGAAACCAAAATTCAACTGTGTTAATGCTTCCCAAAATCTCTTGCAGGATGATGTAGTTATGACCCATTTACAAAGGGATGTCTCTGTCCGAATGAACATGAATGACCACAGGCCAAAAATCAATAATATGGATATTATTTAACAGTAAATATAGAAAGATAGAAAGAAATAGGTTGGGGCAGGTTGGGGTGAGAGACAGAGAGACAAGACAGACTTAGAAGCATGTAGTGATTTTGGTTCCCTAATCTGAGGCACAGCACCAATTAATGTAGTAGGCTGAGCCCTGGCCAAACACCAATGCACCCATTAAAGTTATTTACTCATTTTTTGCTGTGAGATAAGGATTTGGAAAAGGGAAAAAGCAGGCTCAAAACTTGAAAGGGTATAAAGAAAGCTTTATTCAGAGAACTAAAAGAAGAATAATAAGAATCAGAACAAACTTTCAGAACATTTCTCTTTTCCTCAACTCCTCCTTCCTTTCCCACTGACAACATAAAGGGACAAAACCTGGTATTTTCAGTCAGTTTACCATCATTAAAATAATCTTTCTTCATTTTGCTTAGGAAGAGAACTCTCTTCTGTTGTGCCATGGAGACTTTTCTATAAGTTCTTTTGTGGCTTTAAGTTTCACAAATAGCAGCCACCCAAAAATCTGTAGTTATGAAGTGCTTCTTTGATAGTCTTCCCACAACTACCACCGTGGGTCATCTCAGCATATTGGGGTTTAATTTTAAGGATGAGCTGTTCTAGTATAAAAGCAAAAAATTTGCTTTATTTATCTTAGGGATCATCTTCATCTCTGGGAACAGAGGCATTCTTCTTTCATCTTTAGGGCAAGGTTTTTTTCATCTCTCACTTCTTTCAGTTCTAGCTTCTCATCAGTTCCCAGCTACTTCAACATCTGCTTGCTTCAATATGGATATCTGATGTATTGATTATATCCTTATTGTAGCCTTACAAGAGAATTTTAGGCCAAGATTAAGACATTTCCTCATTCTCCTCTCGTTTGGGATTTGACTTGTTCTTCACTGACCTGAGTGTCTCCATATTGTTTTCTTTACATGTCTTCATCCTTTCCTTTTCAGTCTTTCAGTAACTGCTGACAGTAATGAATGATTGACTATAATACCAAATTTAAGGATCTGGAATTTGAAGAATATTCCATAAAATGCTGATTACAGTTAGTACAGTTATTCTTATCAGCTGGATCAAGAATATGGGCATATTAACATGAAGCAGTTTATGCAGAAAAACAGATATTGTCCAGTAAGTAATAAGTTAAACCCATTTACATTATGCAAACAAAAAAATAAAACTGTAACAGATAAATCCAAACAGATGTTTCCACAACTGCTTGGAAAGTTATGTGTTCACTTCCTGGCTTTGTGTTTAAAAAAAACTGCATAAACACCTGAAACAGAAACAAAATAACAAAACACAATAAGAGTAATAACATTTTTTCATCCAAATAACCTTTCCTCCTGTCATATATTCCCCTCATCTCTCATTTTCAGGAGGACTGGAGAATACATGAGCACTTTGGAGCCAATTTTTATAATTGTTACAAACTGGAAATAGTCCAGTGCAGTGCAGCTTCACTAACTGCAGTGGAGTTTCAGCCATTTCATAAGAGCAGCCAACTTGTTCATTTACAGGAGTGCTTGGTTTAATGGCCCTAGCCCAGGACAGCTTCCTACAGTTGTGCTGAAAAGAGCTTTGACTTCTGCTAGCTTTGTGTTTGACTGTGTGTGCTTGGGGTTGTGTTTGGTTGGTTGTTAGGGGGCTTTAAATTTTATTTCAATATAGGAAAGCTCCAATCAATGCAACAGTTTTCTGCATTTACTGCCACATATTTATCTACCAGTCTTTCCTCACAGCTACTCTATCCAGTGCTAGAATAAAGAGGCAAGGAGACAAAAATTCCATCTTTCAATTTGTTGAAGAATGAATTTAGAAGAACCTATATTATTTTTTATTTTAAAATTTGTTACCACTAAGTAAAACTGCAGCAAAGATCCAAATATTCTTTTGAAAATACATTAATAAAATTAATAAGGCACTAAAATACACAGAAAATAAAAATTAATTAAATAAATAAGAAACCAATAATGTAATAAATAGAAAATTAATCTGGAGTAAACAGTTTGCATGTACTTAGAGACAATTTTTTTAAAAAATTTCTTTCTCCTTTTATAATATTTCTTATTTTTCATAAGTAGCAAATATGTCAAGGCCAATAAGAATGAAGAAGCCTAGATAGCTATTTGGATGTCCACTGTAAAAACAATAATCTTGAAAAATTAATTTTTCAATAAGGAGCTTAAAATGCATTCTTTCACAGGAATATAAAATTAATTAAGTTATGATAAGCTTCTTCCAATATATTAAAATGTTTCTGCCTTGCACTTACACTTTTCATATTTTTATAAAACAGAACATAAGATTTTTTTTCCTTTAATCTTGTCAGTTCTAGTGAAATACCCCTGATAACACCCTAGTTTGCATTTGAAATAATACATGCTCATTAAAATGTAAATCAGGGGTCCAATCAGAATATGATGGCAATCAAATTGCAATATTCAATGAAGAGGTTTCCAGGCTGACTTCATTAGTAAACATAATGAATTTCAGGTTCTTACCGGTCTTCTATTTGTTTGTACAACTGTAAAGGCTCAATTATGAAGCCTTGAGACAGTCTAAAAATAACATCAGCCTAATGAAAAGTTTCAATTAGATTTGTGAAACCCTTTTTTATTTTTTATAATCCCGCTTTTCTCTTTAACTGTTACAAATGAGCACTTGGGTGAAAGATTAGAAAATGGGATGCATATATTTCTTATTATGCATGCAGCTAGAAAGTATATTCTAAAAGTTTGCATAGTATTTTAAAACGTATTGTGGCTATAAGGTGCAACAGTTAATGCATTTTACATTTTGTGTTATCTTCTATATTTTACTCAGTTAATTAATATACTTTAGCAGCTACAGCTTTTTGGTTTAATAAAAATTAAACAATCAGGCATTTTTTATTCCATATCAAATAGTAGAATATATTAAAAAATAAAAATCCTGAAAACATATATATACTTTTAAACTATGTTCCTATAATTAAAACTTTAAAAAGTCTGATATCATATCTGATTTTGTCACACACACACAAAGAATGATAGTATTTGTGGGTTTTATTACTTGAGATACAACCTCTTTCAGCCAGATTTGGGTTTAAGCAATCTGTGAATTCACTCGATCAAAGACTCATAGTAGTAACAATGGAAACACCTAAGAATTTCTTGGTCTCCGAAGGTTAATTGGCCACCACAGTGTCCCTGAGTGTTTACCAAGCCCTTTTCAGAACATCAGAATTTCAGTGTGCCAGCTTCAGTGGCTCTTATTTATAAGATAAGCTATTTATAAGATATACCTTGGTGCACAGCACAACAGAATCCATCTTTGGAGCTAAGGATTGTGGAGATGTGACTTCTGTCCTGCTAAAGGGGCCAGAGGGCAAACTGACAACTAACAGCAACTTCCTAATGATATCAAGATAGAAGGAGAACTCATTCTCTCCTTTACTTTAAAGAATTTACCCAATATTAGTCCCAGAGTAACTTCTATCAACTATTTTGGATTTTGCCAGGCTGTACAAATGACTGAAAAATTATTTAGACAAGGTATGATTTAACTAAAATCCATAATATAATTGTAATCTTATATTTAAAATCTAAAAGCTGCTATCAAAATTAATCTACAACTACATTTGCAAGTAAAACTAGGACAATTTCCTAGGGATCTGGAACTCATAGGAGCCTGTCTTATAAGAGGCCATAATTTATACATCTGGAAAGCATATGGCACATTTCAATTTTAAAATTTTCATTTTTTTATCAAGAAAAAATTGGATTTTTTTTCACATGTTAATATGATACTGTTATTAAGATGCTATCTCACTGAAAACTCTGATTTCTCACAGATGAAGCAGGTATTTTGGATTAAACAGAAGTTTTAACCAGTGTTACGTGTGGTACAAGCATACTGCCGCATCTCTGGTCTCTGGAGATTAATAAGCATTTCAAAGTGAGAGGAACCACCCTTACTTCTCTCCTTTGACTGCAGAGTGAGCCTGGGTTGACTATCTTAGACTTGGCAAATATTCACACAAAGGTCTGTGCTGGGGAGCACCAACTGGGGAGCACTGTTACGTAACTCTTCACTCTGAAGTTTCATGAAAGAACAGCAGTTCTACATTTGGCACCATGTAATTCAGCCACGATTTTTACCAGAATAAGACAACATGTCATTTTACTCCTTTGCAGTTTGGAAAGGACCTCTTATAAAGTAAGCAGTCCAATGACACTGCACCAAAACTGTCAGGATTGGGATGATTTGTATCAGCAGTGGGCTGCTGTGGGAGTTCAGGCAAACATGGAGTAAGGCAAGAGCAGACTGGGAGAGGAAGTATTATCCTTTACTATTCTGTCACATACAAATTAGAAGCCAGGTTCAACTTTATCTCTTTAGAGGATGTTTCTCTGTTTCATTCCAACAAAGTGATGAAGGATATTCTGTTATTTTGTGAGTCATGTGGATGTACCATGGATTGATCTCACAGTATATCCTGTCTCCTGTAAATGGAGTTACTTGTTAATATCAGATTAAATTTTAAAAAAATCCTCTTAGGGAGAGATATTTTGGCAAATGTAAAGCAGTCTTTTGATAGTTACTCCTATAGGTTCTTTATGTCTGTAGAAATGTATTCTGAGACAGAAAATTTTGGAGGATTCCTGTATTAAGTTAACATATAATGAGAGGATATACTATGTATACGATGTGTAATATATGGTACTATTCACTGAAATAATAATACATTATTCATGAAGTGTCGATAAGTGCACTCTAGAATAAATTAATGTTGAACTCCTTTTCACTCTGATTTGTTTTAATTAAGCCTGTGATCTACTTGTTTCTCAGTTTTAAGTAGTTTCATTCTTTCATTTCAAAATTATTACAGCAAACCACTAAATTTTAATCACATAAAGGCTTTTCTTGTGGGATTTAAAAGAAAAATCTTTGTATTTTTAATTCTAAATATTTTACAAAGTATAGGAAAGCCTGTGTAATGGATTTATCAAAGTTGTCATTATTCTTCACACTGAGATTTGGGGTTTCTGTTTCTGTTGTTCATCATTCATTAATGATACAAACAGGCTTGTCTTTTGACTGTAGAAATCCTTTTTATAGCTTATAATTTATAATGAACATGGCCTTGTGTGATAAAGACCCATCAAAGTCATAATTATTTTATATTTTTATTCATTGAACTCTTCCATCTGTTAAAATGTTTAAACTCTTTTTCTATCCGTCTATAGTCTTATTATTCATCTTCTTTTCTGGCAGACTTGATTTCTACCTTTGTCTTTATGGAACCTCCCAAAAAGGATAAAAAACATTTGTTCAAATAATCTAAGAAGTTTTAAATTGAAAACCATACTATCTGTTCTTTACTTTTGCAATAGTGTTTAAATGAATGTTATTCATCATATAATACATTCATCTTTGAACTTCTTAATCTTCTGCACTAGCAGCCTATGCCAGCTCTCTATTGCCTGATGGTACTGCCTCATCATCCAAAATGGGCTGAAGCAATCCAACGTGTTCTTCATTCTATTTCTGCATGTACCAACCACCATGCAATGTTCCACACACTTTTTACTCTAACTCATTGGATTGAAAGAAAAATAATTATTTTTTTAAGACTCATTTTCATTTATCTCTCTTAATTCAATTCTCTTTCTAGTCAACTTTTTGTGTAGAGACAAGAGCACATTCACAAAGGAAAAATAAAAAGTACCAGCCAAACAGAAAAAAAATATAAAAACCTTATTAAGTTCATGAAAGTCAAGCTTAATAACATTTCTTTTTTATCTATAACAGTTTATGCAGGCAACTTTCCTGAAATATCTCATGAGATTTCTATAGTTCTGGTAGAATCTGCCAGCATATAGAAATCACTAAAACAGGGATATTTAGTATAGAATCACTTTAATATGCCAAAAGGGAAGTTAATGAAATAATTTGCCTTATTTCACTTGCAAGAAATCTGACTTTAAAGAGAATGTTGAGTTTTAATTCCATATAAGAAGAATACTGATTTTTTGTTTGTTTGTTTCTTTTATCTTTATTTATGAGGGAGGGAGGGAGGGTTGAGTTTAGACTTGGTGAATTGACCTTGGCTGACAAACACTGACCCAGGTTCTTGCCACACCCTCCCTCCCTCTCTTGTGGAGTGAAAAGAAAACAAGAAGAAAGTGAGAATAGTTGTGGATGGAGATAATGACACTTGAACAGGGAAAGCAAGACCTGTGCATACCAAGTGATAAGTGAAACTCAAAGCTTTGTATAGAAAACAAAATACAAACTAGAAAGAAAAATATATTACATACATTTTTCATTCTAGAACTACATTAGGAACTCAAACTCATATGGATACTTCTGTGAAAGTATTTACTGAGCATAGCACAACCATATTATAAAATATATATATAATTTTTTTTTACATATATATATATATCTTTGGATATTTATCCAAATAGACAGGCTCATACTCAAACATTGGTAGGATCATGAATGCTCAGTTTCAGTCTGCAGAATTCTTTTTTATACATTTTTTAAGTGAAGTCATGACACTGAAATATTGCAAACAATTCTTACTTGTGCTGCCGTCCAGAAAGGTCTCATGTTCCATGCAGTGATTGACAGTTGGGTAGACAGGCAGCAAAAATATAGATTTTCAACATTCTGCTCACACAGATCACTCTTCAACAAATAGCATACACAGACTCTGGAAATTATACAACTTTTGCAGCCTGACCTCAAGGCAAGTAACATGTCCCTTTTGTCTTTTTACAAAATCTATTGATGAACTTGATCAAATGCCAGTTATGAGTCACTTGGCATGCAAGCTCCTACAGTTCCTGGCTTTTCTAATGAAGATTTCCATAATGAACAATTTCTCTAATGAAATGTCATTTGGGGATTATCAGAAATACTTTCCTTAAACAGATGGGATTGAAATTTTCAAGTTAATTATTGACTTTCTGTCCCAATACCTGCAAACTATAATTTCTGAACCTGATGTTTTTTTCTAAATCATCAGAGAGCCTCTCAGATGACTTGCCATATAGTCTTTGCCCTTGGCTAAAAATTTTCTTTGCTAGTTGCTAATCATTATTTAGTAACATTTTGCTACATTTTAATTTATAATACTCATCCCTTACTTCCTGTATCTTAAAGGAGCACTTGTAGTTACATTCTGCATGTCTTTAACAGGTCAGGGTTGTTGCAGTACTTGCCAAACATACAAAACTGCTAAGATGCAGTTGATTGCTTATCACAAATATTCAACTTCTCATGATGTGTGATTCATATTAAAATTTCCATTTCCCATGTTCAATGGGGTGAGAATGGTAATACATTCACGTAACTATTAAGTTCTAGCAATTTTTCAAAGTCTTACTTTTAGAATATAAAATGTCTTCTTTACATATTCCTCTTGGTAACTCGGTTTAACGCTGAGAATATAAACCCCATCTCAATCCTTTTGTGTCAAAAATTTAATAGTTGGCAAGAAACTGTGGTCTTTATCAGCTTCACATATTTAAGATTTTGAATGAGTGGGGATATGTACAGTTTCTACATCTTAAGGAAACTTATGCTCTCATAGTTGAACAAATTATTCCAAATGTCTCTTGAGACAAATGTCCCTGTTTGCCCTTCAAAGTAGCAAGATGATACTGAAACCTGTCTTCTATTCCTACCAATTTTTATTAAAATATAGCATTATGAAATAATAAACTTTTTTCAAGATTTCATTTTCATTCATGTCTAGTTGGTTTCAACTCTCAACTAACATAATATCACTTACTGAAATGAGCCAGATCTTCAGGAGATGCAGCTACTAATGTCATGAGAAATTGGGCCATTGCTTTTGTATTTCCACAAAAATCATTTGGGTACATAGTTTTAGGTTAAAAGGAAATGCTCATGGAAAATCTGGATCCCCTGATATACATGTTCAAATAGAGACATTGAAATTACATTCCTAAAGAATGATATACTCCTAGAGATCTATCGGTTGACTAATTACTTATAAAAATCCAGACCAATTTTAAGTAACTGAATTGCCAAACATTTTCTGCCAGGGCTGCCAGAAAATCATTTTAACCTTCATCTAGGAATCAAGTGCCTATTGATTAATTTTGAAGGTACTGTAACCTTGAAGATTGAATGAAGACATCATGCTGAACACAACTGCAGCTTTTCTAATGGAAAAGCAATTTCCAGAATGCATTTTTGACAAAGTTTTTTAAAGCAAATTAACTGCAAACCCTAAGGTCCAGAGACTCAGATTAACTATAAATTCGGATGTGAAAATTAAATACAGCATGAGAATTTTAAAAGTATGGAAAGTTAGTGAATGTGAAAAAGCAGAGTGAGGACTGTTCATATGCTTTGAGTTTAGAAAGGTATTCATGTGTATCACTACTGAGAAAGTAAAAGAGAACAAAAATGTTCAAACATTAGTGATACCTCACTGTCCAACTCTAAAGACACCCTAATTAAAAATAAAGTTTGTGAAAGTATGAAAGAAATTTTGTGGAATTTGATAAGAAACTATTTTGACAGCATTTTTCTCTTCAGTGGTTGTTTGTAAAGTACTTCCTGGTCTTTCTAACTAATTTGTATCTTCTAACAATATCAATTCTATACTCTTTATGGAAGGTGTGACCAGGTTCCTTGAGCCATCAGACTGTGTTGAAACCTTCCTAAAGCTGAACTCTAGAAGAGCTAAGAGGAGAAGGAAACCTAAAAATAATTAATGAAAATCACACTATGACCTTTCTTTTTTTGTAATTCAATTTAATTTGTATAGCTCCATGCATAGACATCTTAGGCCCTTGATCACTCAGGAGCTTGAAGTTAATCAGTAATTAATTTCTCTGTGAATGTATGGAAGAAGAGTTAAATATTGCAGCTTTATTCCTAAAAATACAAGATACAGTTTGAGGAACCATATTCAAATAAGAGCTCATTTCCAGGAGCCTGAGTAATAAGTTATAGCAATTATAAATTACTACTTCATGAGTACACATTTCATCTGTCCAGTGTTGCTGGAATTCGATGAGCTGGTTTGGCTGATGTTCAAATTGCTGATGATAACCTAGTTAGGAGAGATTTTGAGGGTGAAAAATATTATGTGCAGAGGGAAAGTCTCACTATTCAAAAGCAGTTTCTAAGGCCAGTATGCCTAAAGAGATAAATAGACTAACTCAACTATTTCCCTTGGATGTCTACATCAGACAACCTTAATTAGTCCTTTCTAAGAGACTTAAGTGTCTCTGACATCAGAGTCAAGGGAATCGAGTATAAAGTGATGTAATATTGGCTTCTTGTGTCCATATTGTACCAGAAGACAGGACATGCTATGTATTTCATCATTTTAAAGGGTCACATCAATGGGAAGAAAAATGAAATAAATAATGGCAAACAGTAACTTTTTACTATTGCATCTCAAAAACATTGTTCTCCCACGTCAGTGTGCTCCCACACAAATAAAATACTTGTTCTGTGAAGAGTAGCTACTCAACCCTGAGTGAAGTTTATCATGAAGATATTTCACAATATTTAAAGTAAATATTATGATTATAATAAACAAGCTGGATTATCATACATATAACCTTATTATAGTCAATCCTGTTAATCTGCATAAATTTACCAGATTCTGTCAAAGAACTGTAGACCATATTTTTTTAATTTGATGCCATTCAAAAACCTCATGTCTTAATAGAAAGTCACTTCTGTTTTTCAGTCTATATACATTCATGGGATTATTAATTCCTACTTTAAGATCATCAGTGATTTCAATCCTATTAGTTGTATGTTTATGGACAAAATATGTTCACATTGCTAACATAAATATTTCAAAGCATTTAGATATCTTATTTCAAAGGTTCTTTATTATGCATTTCATCCTACATATTTTCTTTGAAACTCTATCCATTTGTGTCCACTTTTCTCAAGCACTGAAGTTTAAAATTAAAAATAGTACTCCTAATGAAATCTTACATGGGTTTGTATAGTAACAAAAATATTTTCCTGTGTAAACTGGATCTTGATTGATAGATTTCATTTCTTTATTTCATGGCTACGTTACCATTAGCAGAGAAAGAGATTCCACATGAAAATTCAATCTCCTCTAGTATTTCAGGCAACGAACTTTCTCTTTATAAAAAAAAGACCTCCAAGATTTTTAATCTTTAACTACATGACTCAACACTTCATCCTGTAAAGCCTAATTTTTTCCATAGATCTGTCATTATGTTTATGATATTTGGCTAATACTTTATAAATTAAATTATTGCCATCTCTCGGTAATCAGAAACTTACTAATGATAAAATGATAAAAGCACTATATTTTCATTCCAGGGTCATATTTTATAATATTAAATAAAAGAAATTTGATGACTTGAGATACTCAACTTTTATTTTTTCTCCAATCTTTTCCCTTTTTTTTTGTAAAGTTCTTAATTCCATAGTACCTTCATTTAGAGAATTATTAAAATATGTATGATATATATTTGACATTTCTATGAATGACTTTCTTTTTTTAATTTTAGTTGATTTGTTTTTGAATTACCTTAATTTAGAACACTAGAAAACAGAGGGCTCATCAGGATGTCTGAGAAACCTATAAAATAATTAAGACACTGGAACTAGACTTGGGACATGGGACTAGATAAATTCAGATTACAAATAAATCACATAAATATTTTGATCATGATAAAAAGTCTCAGAAGGATAAGGTAGTTCTTAAAACAAAAAATTTACATTTTTATCATGAGTATATATGTATGTGTGGGTGGGTGTGTTTCTTTGTATGTACGCTTTCTTTCAAACCTGAATTAAGTTCTTGGATGTCTGTGACCAAGCTAGAACAAAAGATGAGATAAAATTATCAGGAATTTCCCATCAAAATCTGTGATTTTAAAAAAACCCAAAAATTATTATACTAGTTACTCTAGCTTTATGAAAACTAATAATTATAATGGAAAGAAGACTTTATTAAACATGAAAGACAAAGAATAAAAAGGGTAGAAGAAGAAGTAGAATACAATACTAAATAAAAAGCAGCTTTGCCTACTCTTACCAGCTAATTGATGCATAAGGTGTTGCGTAGCTCCAAAGATTTCAAATCAAGAAATTTGCATCTTTTTACACTTGTACACTTTACAAAAAAAAGTCATTGGTGATATAACTTTGAGTTGGCACAGCTAGAGGATGCAAAATCATCAAAAACAAATGGCAAAATATAATGGCATACGGAAGTAGAAAGGAGCAACAGTTGTAAAAATAAGTACAACTAAACGTTAAAATATTTTCCAGAGTAAAGCAATTAATTTTTCCTTCCCTTGCTTATTTTAAAGAAGAAAATTCTGTTTGACAAATATGCTAAAGATATATAAATGATGATGTAAATGGTTTACATTTTGACTGTACAAGGGTAAAGAAGGCAGAATGCATTTTTCCTTAACAAGCTAGCATTTGTATATACCATTTACTTCTGAAAAATAGAACCAGACCAAAACCACTTGGGAAAGCATTTAGGTGCATTTGAGATCTGACTTCAAAGCAGGAAAGCATGTGCATGGATGGAAACAATTCACCACAGTGATGGGCAATTAGTTTTCTGATTTTATTATTTTATCATCACCTGGTGCTAAAGACATATTTCCCAACACTCCTTTTCATTTGCCATATTTATCTATTTCAAAACAAGCTAAAGTATTTTGAACTTGGATATGTCAGATTGAATGAAGATATCTTTTTGCCTTTTTTTTTAAGAATTACAATCAGAAGAAGTTAAAAGTGGTTTGTGAATCTCCTGTATACATTACACCACCATGGAATAAATATAAATATTTAAATAGTCTATTATTAACTGGCTGGTAAACATGTAAATAACTACAGTTGTAAATGAGACATAGCGAGAAAAGCCTACAGTTCTTCAGACTGCAATAAGTAATTACCTCTGAGAAACTGATAAAACATAAACAAATGCAGCAGCATTATTGTAGTCTGCTTCATTCCCAGAGATAGTAGAGAAAGACATTAAAGCAGGTTATTTATTTCTGTGCCTAACCTTTCTACTGCAGTGAAAAAAAATGTGGGAAATAAAATATTTTAATAGCCTGAAAGCATTCTAAGAAAAAAAAGCACAATGGAGATACATTATTAATTAAAATGTTTTGATTAGATGGAGAAATCCCAGAACAGAGGAAACCCCAATAGGGTACATCTCCACTTTTACAGCAAACACATACTAGTAGGAGTGACTCTTCATCCCACTACTCTCAGAAGTATTTTTAACAGAAATAAGATGTACAATCTATGTATGTTACAAAGGAAGATATTTTACATGCTAGAATTCACAGTGGGATTGATGGATAGCACCCAAGCACTGAATATATTCCTTTGACACCTTTTTGCCAGAGGTACAGCAATAGCTTTCAAGACCTTGCCCAAATAAACAGTTTGTCAGGAGAGCAATTAGCTGAAGTAGAATAGCCAACCTATTTTTACCTGATTCATTCCCAGCACTTGCTGCTTGTTATGTTTAATGAGAACCCATTTACTGATTTAGTCACTTACCAACAGCCCCTCAGGTGTAGTCAACAGAACATGAAGTCCTTCACTAATGGTTCTGCTTAAAATCCCTAACAATCAGTTCAATATCTCAGCCTTGTGTCTGCATCTTTAGTTAAAATAATAATATAATTCTTTAAGCTCCTACTATTAAATCCTGCCCGGAAATGAGACTCAGGGATCTCAGTCTATAAGATATTTGAATATGTGCCATGACTGTGAAATGTAACAATCCATTGCTTTAGAAAGAATGAGCCGAGATGTTTGGAAAATGCTATGTTATAAATAAATATACTTCTCTTAATTTTTCATTCTGAGAGTACCACAGACAGGAGACTCCAGAGTGTCAGCTTCAGGAAAATCATACTTTCTCCATTTTATTTTCCCATCGAGACTATATGTTGTAAAAGAACCAGCAAAACTTTCTGTATTGAAGTTTCTCATTCTAAGCATGTAGCTACAGTATAGTTAAATTAGATCTCCATTCCTCTGGTTGTGTAGACATTCTATTTATTGCAGATGCATTCTGTTCAATAAAGAAATCAGAATTTGAATTCATCTTTCTAAATAGTTATGAATAGAACAGTAGAAATTAAGTGTTTGTTAAAAAAAGTCTAAATTAATTAACCAAGAGCTAAGTAAAATCTTGACTTAAAATTTATTTCTCTGCAATTCCTGAGCACAACAAAGGCAATTAAATTGAAGTTTTCTAGATTCTTGCTGTGGCTTTATTTATTTGTGAATTACAATTTTCTGGGGAAGAAAATCTTTTCTAAACTCAAACCCTTGAAGATAATGTGCTTTTAAGATTGAAGTATCGTATATATATTTTGAAATCCCATTTTGTCTGTTTGCACACTTTCACAAGGTGGCTTCAAATTCCTACCACCATCTGCAAAAATTTTTAGGACTACTTTGCCTACCATAATATAATAGGAGATCAGTGCTGAACTTACAGGCACATATTGGGAAAAATATAAAACAAACAAAAAAATAAAATCTGTAAGATTTTTTTTTTAAAAAAGTACAATATTTTTGGATTTTAAATTAAAGGAGTGTTCAGAAACTGGTTCTGCAACTCTAATGTAGGTTATTTCCCTGCAAATTTTGAATTCTAGATTGATTTTGACTATTTATTTAGTTGTTCACTTTGTAGTGAATTATGCAAATATATAAAACAGAATGTGATAGCTTTGCTGCTTAGAAATGTTTTATAGTTTGGCACCTCATATCAGTATCAATGAGCTAATTTCCTCTTTTTGCAATAATACAGTGAGTTCCTTGGTCTTTAATATTTGTGTTACTTGTAAAGGGGTGTCGATGCACCATTTTGTTTGCTTTGATTTGATTTGGAGGGGAGGAGGGTTGTCCATTTATTAAATTTCTGGACTAAAATCTGGTTTGAAATCTTAACAGGATTCCTGCTGAACGATGACTTGTTCATATCTTTGTCTTGGTTTTTAAGCCATGAAGGATTCCCCATAAGTGCGAGTTGAGCTAAACGGGGATTATAATAAATCAGTGGAAATAGATAGATACATGAAGCACTTTGCAAAGCTAAAACGATTGTATGGATTGTAAATTAAATGTTTATTACAACTGCTAGCTGCCAAGATTCTGTACAACTCACTCATACACATGAACTGTAGTTGCATAAACCCACTGAATTAACTCTCAAGGACTTCTGGAAAAAATCAAGGTTACATGAACTAGCCTACAGAATAACTGCTTGTCCTGATTTGATAACAGACACTAACAGAGCAAAAATGGCAGTTTGATTCAGAGACAAATACAAGTCAGTCTTGAATGCCTGGCTTCCATTTTTCTGAGATGAGATAGCCATCTTTATAAAGCTTCAGTGGTGAACATCCTGACAGTTTAAAAGGTCAGACATTGCAAGTTATCAGCAAAAATGATGATGCACAGACCGTTAAAAGAAAGAATGATTTTATTATCTTCACTCACCTATTATATATTTACTCTGCTGTCCATCCTCAACAAGAAGGAAGCTTATGGAAAAGAATAAAAGATGTGCTGAATGGTGAACTGATTTCAGGTGTGATGCAGCATATTAGACATGAAGGAGGAGATGTTGAAAATGATGGTGAGTGGAGTGAATTATTCTGGATGATCCTACCTTACTTTTACCTTCAGCAAACAAATATTATTTATTTAAATACATTTTCAAGTTTAATATTTTTAAGACCACTGCAGTGTTTTATGCTATATGGTACAATGCAAAAAATTAATCTGCTTTCTCGGTTTCTGAAAAGTACGCTTAGATGCAGTCTCCATCCACACAGAATAAGTATCAGTCAAGAACTGCCTTCTTTAGCCATTAAACAAAAAAAGAAAGAAAGAAAAAAGAGAAAAAAAGAGGAAAACATCATTATTCAATTTTGTCTATGATTCATCTTTGATTCTACATGTGTGGTGATTGACCCCATCTAGCAGCTGAGCATCTACACAGTTGCTTGCTTACTCCTTGTCACCCCCACAAGCAGGGAATGACAAAAGGACCATCCTTGAAGTTCAGCTTTGAAGACTGTTGTATACACTTATGTGTGTGCAGTTCAGAGTAAAATCACTGCTGATCAAAAATGAGATTACTAAATCACAATATCAGCATCGATTATCTAGTCATTGCACAGCAAGCTGTTATATGGTAGCTCTTAATTAGAATGTGAAGAATGTTTCTTGGGTTATGACACTGCTGTATGATACAAAGGTTCAGTTCTCTTTAAATAACTTCGTTGTGTGCCAGAGTTCCATTATTTAAATGAGATGTTTGGATTTTTTTCTTTGTCTTTTGAATTGTGAAGATAAACACAGGCTCATGGTAGAAGAAGTCACAGGACCATTCAAAGAAGCAGTTGTAAGTGCTAGGTGGGTGATTTTCAAAGTCTTGAAAGTAATCTTCCAGCCAGAACGAAGTTGGACAAGTTTTTGAAATGTTATTTTGACAAAATGAATATCTTAGGATAAAACCCAAACTTTTTGAAACAATGAGAATGTCGTACCGATTGGGAACAGCTATAAAGAACGACACGGGCTCTCAAGGGAGTCACAACATGAGAATTCTCTGGTTTATTACTTCAGGCCTGTTTTATAGACTGGTACGTGGAAAGTACAGAAAGGAAACTCTTATTGGTTAGCAAAGTGCTACATCACCATCATTGGTCAGGGGCACAACACCCCCCTGACTTTCTCCTGCAAGGAAAACAAGAGGACAGACAAACAGCACCTGGCAGTTGTTGTCTGTCTCTGAGGATTGTTTTGAAATCCTCCTATGAATTTTCTCAGGCTAGCTTCTCAGGCAGGACTGAGAGGCCATGGGCCTGCAGCCTGCTCTAAAGCTAGCATCCATATGAGAAAATATTAAATGTTGTGAAAGTTTTTTAAAACTATATAAGCAACATAGTGATTTTGTGATGCAAGCAGAGAACCATTTCTTTACTAAGATATTTTACTCAAAATGTTCAGAAAAGCAGATGGGTTTAAAGTATTTAGTTTTCAAATAAGACAACCATGTATTCATACTAAATTCTGTTATCTGTGAGAATGTAAACCATCTAGATTCTACCAAAAGTTGCTTTTAGTGTTTGGTTTTTTACTCTAATAGTAGAAATATCACTGACATTCAAACTGCCAGGGTATCTTTACTTTGAAAGAATCAGTGGCCAGATACTATATTTTAAAGCTTTAAATCCTTTTTCCCATTAGAAGAAAACTTCACCTATAAAATCCCCAGTTAATCATGGAGTTCCTTTAGTTGTATGATGAATGTTGTCTCACATTTAGCAAGAAACACTACTTCAAAACAGTAGCATGTATGGAGGTGATTACAGTGGACATAGAGAAAAGATAACAGGACTATGGGATTTAGAAACCATTCTTATGTGGTTTTCTTTTTCTTTTACCTTTAGTGACTGATGAGAGGCATGGAAAGTCTATTGAGACAGGAGTTCCTAACACCCACAAAATAACAGAAATAATAGAAACAAATATTTAGCTATTTAAAAAGAAAAGAATCTTCAAGCAATCTCATAATATTGTCAAAAGAAAGTAGTAGGAAATGTTCATGTTAATATTGATACTAGCTGCACTTGAAAACTGCAAGAAAGCTGGACTACCACCTAAGACATGCACATTTAGGTATCAAGTGCAGATTTCTTCTTTTTACTTAGCTGTTTCTAAGTAAATTATTTTGGAAGGAGGTTGAATTTTATCTCTTTCGAGGAGGAATATATATATATATGTTACTTCTTTCCAATATTTTCTTCTGAATTATAATATAGAGTTTATAGCAGCCCTGAAGCTGAAAACTTACCATCTTAATCAGAAAAAAAGACACAGTAAAGTATGCTTTATCCTCAGGGAGATGAGTACTGTGTGAGTTATAAAGAGCAGGTGTTAGAGGAGAGGTGATTATAGCTTGGTCTGATGTGACTTTTGGAAGAGAGTGATTTTATTAGACATGAGGACGGCAAGTAGGTGACTGTAATGCCTTTGAACCTTTGTTTTACTTATGTGATGGCTTTGAGCTCAGTAAGAGAAGGCTGACATTGTATGTGAAGTTTATTTGTACATACTGAGGGCATGTTCAAATTATACATTGTACTATCTGCCTTTTTCATGCATCCCAACAGACCAATTTCTGTAATGAAAATTGTGATCACCTAGATGCCTAAATCACTGAAGAAACAAACCGTGTCATGAAATTAATCAGGTTTCTGGTGTTATAGTGATGGGAAAAATCTAAGAATAAAATAATCAGCAGGCAAAATTGTACTAAACCTACTTAATATTAAATAATTAATAAATTATAATTTGTCTTTATATTAAGTAAAATATTTACACAGCTTTTTAATCACTCAGCATTTTTAGAGTGTCTCTTCAAATGGATAAAACTATCTTCTACATATTCTCCTCTTATGTTTTCTAAATTTGATTATTGTGCATTTTTATATTTTGAAGTATTTCAAAGTAAATTGAAACCCAGCATTCGTATCTACTGTAGCATTATGTGTTTCAAGCTATAGGAGTGGCTTTCTCAATCCTACTATTAGTAAAACTAACTACTATAAGTACTCAAGATATACCCAGCTTCTGCTTATAGTTAAAAGCTGCAAACATGTCTGAAATGCTAAAAAAATTTAAGAAGATTCCATAGTCCTTAGCTCCAGCTATATTTTTCTGTCTTTCTACACATGTAGCACACAAACTGATTCCTCACAACAGGATGAACTAAAAACATTTTAACCAGTTCAATGTTACACATAGATTACTTGTACCCCACAGTGTCTTTCAAACTGATGTCCTCTCTTTCATCATGCCATTATTTATGCATTTCTCCACAGTATATTATATACTTTTTACCTGAACAACACAACACCAATATATATAATTGAATATTATAATATAATATATATAATTTGAATATTATATCAGGTGAGTTAATCTATATTCAAGAAATATATGATACGATCCCTGAAAGACAGGCTGAGGCCATGGGTAAAACTTATTACAGTTGACCATGAAGAGTTATAATGATTTTTATTTTTTGTTATACTTTTTTCTGTATTCCTGTTTTCTATGAAATAAAATATTTAGTTTTCACAACATGAGCTACAAAATATTTTTTTTTTTCAGTAGGTGTTACTGTAAGATGTCAGGAAGAAAAATGCAAGCACCTTGAACGTATGACTCGTGTCAACTGCGTTGCTAAGAATCGCTGGGATACAAACCTGCAGCTCAGTCAGACAGTTTCTAGACTAAAAAAGATTTTTTTTGTCACTTGAAAAAGGAATCAGAATACTTTAAGTCAGCTAAGTTGTCAAGTAAATTTGCATTATTGCAGAATAAATATTTTAAGAGGAAATGGATGTGCAAACAGGTAACAAGAAGATCTTTTTAGAACAAACTTCCTGGATGAAAGCATGCTAAGCATTGTCATACAAACTGTGTAGTCAGCAAGTGTATTTCTGAATGCTGTGCTTAATTTGGTAGCAATAGTTAATGAGCTATCACAGTATGAAGACCTACTTTATCTGAATTATGAACAAAATATCTTGCTTGAATAAACTTGCTTCTTAGTAAGCAATACTGAAACTTTTCAACTTCTACAAAATACAGTATTTTGCTACATGCTCAGTGTTCTCCTGTTCATGAATGCCTATATACAATTTTCTTGAATTGTCCTTACTTAGAACTCTAATTTTGTAATCTTATCATATAGGCTGCTGTATCAATCTTGTCTCAGCTTTGAATAAAAATACAACAACTTTTACTGGAAAAATATTCTGAGCCAAATAAACTTCAAATCTAAGTCTTCATATTGCTTATGAACTCAATAAAAGAAAGACACAGACCTGTAGGAGTATGTCCAGAGGAGGGACACAAAACAGGTAAGGGGCCTGAAGTGTCTCTCCTGTGAAGAAACCCTGAGAGAGTTGGGGTTGTTCAGTCTGGAGAAGTCTCTGGGGAGATCTCATAGGAGCCCTTCAGTACTTAGGAGGGTTGCATAATAAAGAGGGGGATAGAATTTATAATAATGGTAGGACAAAGGGCAGTGGTTTTAAACTAAAAGGAAGAAATTTTTTTTGTGATGAGGGTGCTGAAACTCTGGCACAGGTGGCCCAGGGAGGTGGCAGATTCCCCATCCCTGGCAGCAGATTGTACAAGACTCTGAGCCATCTGATCTAGATGAAAATGACTCTGCTCATTGCCGGTTGGGTGGACTGGATGAGCTTTAAAGTTTTCCTCCAACCCTAATGCTTCTATGGCCCTATGATTCTAAATCAAGTTATTGGAGAAAAGGGGTTTTTTGATAGAACATATCCAGGAAAACAATACCCTGAATATCCAAAAAATAATGTTATTAATCTGCAGTTTGTATGATCAAAAGTCTTGTCCATACCTAGTTCTTAAGAAACCTCGGGATACCTATCACATTTTTGTTCTGATCTGAATTTTTTTGATTGAGACAAATCCAAATATATTGTATCTTTTAACTCTAACTCAATTCTATCTTTTAACTCTAACTCAAATTGCAAATCAGAACACATCTGTATCAACCACTGTCTCCCATTGTTGGCTAATTAACTATTTAATTTTGTAGAATTCAAGATGCTAATTCAGTAAAGACACTGATTTTATCTCCTATTTCTCATGCAAACAAAAAAATCACCATTAATATTTTTGTATGTATCATATGTGAGTTTTTTCTGTATAACAGAGTTTTAGAGGGTAAGGCACCACTCCTTATGCTAGAAATAAACAAGTCCAGACCTACAAATTCATGCAGTCTGAAATTGAATAGGCTCATTAGACATTTATCTTTCGGCTTATAGCTTTCAATACTTAGCAAGAAAGATGATATATAAGTGTACATCCAGCAATAAGTTAAATTTATTTAGTACAATATCTCATTTCATTCTAAGCTGATGCAAAGTCTATGCTCAATAAATCCTCTAAATTAAAAATTTGTGCTATATAGAGGCTTGCTTTTTCTCCTCTGTATTTTGCAAATACAAAGTGCTTTATTCATATTTTTGTACTGTGATCTTAAACATGCTATTCATTTAGTATCTTACCAAAACCAAAATAATTGAATTTTTGAATCAACTGGCTTGATTTTAATATTGGGATGATTTTATTTGAGAAACAGTGCCCATAGCAAGGGAGTCGGAACCAGACAATCATTAATCCTCCCAACTCCCTACCTAAATGTAGTTATCTTAGTGTTATTAGTCTATTTGAGTGTCATCAAAAACAGAAATAGGTTGCCCAGAGAGGTTGCATAGTCTTCATCTCTGAAGATATTGAAAATCTCACTGCTTGTGATTCTGGGCAACCTGTTCTAGCTGTCCTTGCTTGAGCAGTGGGTGGAATTAGATGATTTGGAAAGTCCTTTCCAACCTCCATTATATTGTGATTGATTCACAGAATAGCTTTTTCTGAAGACAAGAGAATTTATACTTCTGTCATACATTATCTTTATTTAAAACTGGGATTGTTATGTTTAATATAATACACCTAGTTTAAAAGAGAAATTAAACTTCTTTTAAATTAAAAAAAATTCTACAACAGTACCTTCTAACCAAATTGACCCTTTGGATGAAGTTGTGATAAAACTGATTGCAATAAACTCTGTCAGAAGGAGGAATTCTGTACTTATCTCTTCAGCCTATAATAATAATTGATGGGGTGATCCAGAGGTATAAAAATCTATTTGGTTTGCCCTAGCAGCTGCCTAATTTTTAATACTGTGATTGATATAAAAAATGCACAAAAATCCTTAATTATGCTAATAAACATATCAAATCCATAAGAAATTGGACAACAATAAAAGGAATCCAAACATGATGAAGACCTGGCCAAAAGTTGTTTGGTAGGTCAGAATATGTCCACAATATGTCATGAGAAAGATATTCAGAGAGCCTATGTGTCTGTGGTCTAATTGCAACCCACAACTGGGCTACATGAGTTGTTATGAGAGTAATAGAATCATAACATTAAAAACTCACAGAGTAATTTGAGTTAGAAGTGACCTTAAAACTCATCTCATGCAACCCCTCTGCCATGAGCAGGGTCATCTTCAGTCAGACCAGGTTGCTCAGAGCCATGTCCAACCTGACTTTGAATGTTTCCAAGGATGGGACATCTACCACTTCTCTGGGCAACCTTTTCCACCACCCTCATTGTAAAATCTTCTTTATATCTAGTCTGAATTTCAGCTTAAAACCATTACTCCTTATCCTATCACTACAAGCCTTGTCTGTCCCCCTCTTTCTTAGAAGCCCTATAGTTCCACGGTCCTCCTTTCTAAACCTTTTAACAATTGTACAAAGTTTTTCCTTTTTCCAGTCTCCTGGGGCTTCACCTATTGCCATGACTTTTCAAGATGCCACAGTGTAAAGCCCCAGACTCACTTGATGAGCTTCCTAAAGGGGTTTAGGTTTTTTTATACTCTAGGGCAGGCTCACAGGAGAAACATGATGTCCTCAGGAAGCTAAACCACAAATAATGAATAAGAATAAGAATAAGAATAAGAATAAGAATAAGAATAAGAATAAGAATAAGAATAAGAAGAATAAGAAGAATAAGAAGAATAAGAAGAATAAGAAGAATAAGAAGAATAAGAATAAGAAGAATAAGAAGAATAAGAAGAATAAGAAGAATAAGAAGAATAAGAAGAATAAGAATAAGAATGAGTTTCAGCATGATCCTAGCTCCTGAGGCCCTCTCATCCAGGTGGAACTTCAAGTGTGCCAGTGACTGACGTACACTCTGGGCTGGAATAGAGGTTCCAGGAGCTCTAGAGTGTGAAGCAGAACACATATCATGTTTCACAGAACATGCTCTGCCACCTACCCACACCACCCCACTACCCCCCACACACACTTGTGTTGTTTTGAGACAGTAATAATTTTCTCCAGTCTCTCACACATGGAGAGTTTCTTTTCCACTACATCAAGCCAATTAGCTTGGAACTCTTGGATCACTCATCATGTGCCATAAAAACCTCTAATAAAGACGTTAAATTTTCAATAGGAAAAAAATTAGATGAAACACCCTAATCTTGATAATCTCATGTTCTCTTCAGACATTTCAAAGCTATAATGCTTTAAGCTTTAAGGTAAAGTTACTGCTCTAAGAAATATGCTGAAGTGTTTACAAATATTGCCTCCATTCCAATTTCCTTAGACATGCATTAGGTTGGATAAAGTCTGACAATTCAACAGCCATTAGGAGTTATTTGGAACAGCTTTTTATATGTGCATCAACTGAAGATGCATATTGTTAGGATGATTAATACATCATTTATAGTATCAATGAAAGGTCAGATATAGACCACCATGCTTGCTGATAGTAAAATGAATAACATTTAGATTTAAAAAAGAAAATATTTTACACACATGTGGAATTTCCTAATAGTAGTGAGCTGTTATAGAATTACTTTGCAAGGAGATTATTGTATTGTCCAGCATAATTATGGGAGGTGTAATAAAATTTTGAACACATTGAAAAGATTTTTCAGCCATCTCTCTTTACACCTAAAGTGTCTTCATAAGAGCAGAGATGCTATAGCAGGTAATGTAAAGACATCATAGTCCATCAGCAACTGGTTTTATACCAGTTTCTAAAATTTAATTTTATTTTAATTAAGGTAATCCCCTAGATATTCCATAAATAACACAGTCTGATGTCTTGTGTGAAGAACCAGCTCCTTCATAATGATACAACCAATAATCTATCTCTATTAATATATGTCTGTAGGGAAAGTTAAAAATACTTTTACTAGTTTTGTTTCTTTTTTATGAAAACCAAGTAAGTAAACACTGTTGAAAATCATTCTTTTTCTCTGGCATGTTATATGATGATGTTTTCTGCCAGCCTAAAGATAGATTCTCAATGTTCCCTGCAAGAGTGGAACAAAGTACTATCCATATTTCTCTTCCTTCACCTGCTACATAAGACCTGTGGAATCTGATGGATTTGAACAGCCTATTAATTTTCCCATGTCTTAGTATTTCTATCACATTTTGTACACTAAGGTTTTGAGTACAGAAGTGACAGTACCACAATAAAAATCAGAATGATGAATAGTTTCAAGCCAGGCCCTTATTGTCTTGTCTCAAGTGCATTCAATATCTCGAAACCATCACATTCAGAAAGTTTTGAGATCAAAAAAATCAATAAAGAACAATAACCAAAACGAAGTCAGAAATGGACCTTTGCCATATGTCTTTTACTTGGTTTATTTTATCTCTTGTAGCCTTAAATCCTGGAAACTCTCAACAGTCTAATAACTATATTTCACAGTCTTTTTAAATCACCCATTTCTTTCTTTATTGGTTTCATATCACTCTTTGGCCCAAAGATAGACCCTCAAGTTGCAGTGTGTGAAAAAGAATTAGTTTCATATAAAAAAATAATTTAAATCTAAGAAAATGTAGCTGTGTTTTCTAACTACAGGTTTCTTTTTGTTAAATAGTTTATTATCTTAAATATTATTTGAACTACTGTGTTCCCTTTAAATTTAAAAAATTGTGTTCTCTTTACGTATTTAATATACTAACTTGAAATGCTGTTACACTACTGATGAAAAATGTATATGTGACATAAAACTGTATTGCTACAACGCAGTGGTGAACTACAGCAATGTATCCTAAAAATAATTTCTGTGCATTAATTATATTTGTAAATTCATCTGTAAGGACAAATTAGCTTTTTTTTATATATATTTTCCTTACTGTAGCTGATAATTCTAACAAGGAGAAGAATTAAAGGAAAGAGATGGAAAACTCTATTAGTTATTTCAGCTTACTGGAGTTCGTTTTTCTAGGCATCCCACACATCACTCTGAGAAATATCAGACTTTAATTCCTCTGTTGGCCAAATCCTCATATTCACAGGCACTGCGTGGGTGTTGTACATAAACAGCTTTTCAGTGACTCTTCTGCAGACATAGTTACAGAGGCTCTTATACCTCTCTGCCTTCCCTGCTGTCCAGAGGACTTATTAGAGTTCTCTCTGACTTTTCAGATAAAGTATTATGGATTCCCTAACTCTGAATGCATTTTGCATAATGAGGAAGAAATCTCTTTATCTACCTTATACTCCTAAAAAAAAATAAATTAAATTTAGAAATTAATTTAAATATTTTGGAATTTTTAAATCTTAAAAAAAATATATTTTAAGAAAAACATACAAAACTGAATAAGGTTAAAACAAATCAGTCTATTGTTTACATAATTTATAACCTTCAGTCTAAGTTCTATGCCATCACTCAGATGAATGTAGGATTGAAATGAACCCCTCAGTCTGCAGCAGCTCTTGAGTCCCACTGTACTACTGGGGTTATCCAGAGCAGAATTTCCAAGGTGTATCTTAAACACAAAAGAATTACAACCTTAGAACATGGAGGGGAGAAAAAGAAAACCTATGACATGCTGAATGATAACTTCAGCTCATGGGTCAACCAGGTAACACTAAGGTTTAATTTACATGAAAGTTTTCCTTCCCCTGTCAGTATTGATTTAGTATACTCTGTATATTAATAAGTACTGGATTTCTGTACACAGAGAGCAAACTGTAACATCTTGTAAAGAAAAAAATAAAGGCAAGTATTAAATGTCTGTCATGTAACAGAACCTTCACTTCACTAGCATTCCAAAGAATCTTTTACTGCTGGACATACAAGCCCTGCCCAGTGAGAAATTTCTCTCTTTGATACATAGCTACATGTTCCACAGGGAAGTATCATCTGTTATGCAGATCTGAATTTGCTTAGGAATATATTTTGAAATTAATAACATTTCAGAATGCAAAGGACGAGCAATGATTGGAGTAGATTTGTAAAAAAAAAAAATAGGATAAATTGTTTTTTCTGAAATGATTCTTAGCTCTGACAGATTTAGCACAGTGCTCAAATAAGCATGCACTCTCCATGTCAGCAGTGCCATAGTGTTTGCTCCTTATAATTTTTTTACTGTCACCTGAATTAGAAATGTGAGAAATACAGTCATTAAGCATAAAGGTCTTCTATATTTAGGCTTGCTATTGTGATAGACCATGTCCTGCTGTAATCACCTAAGCAACATTCCAGAGACACAATTTTGGGTTTTTTTCTTATTAAGAATCCTGGGGGGGGAAAAAAAACCCCAAAAAAAACCCCAAAAAAACCCCAAAACAAACCAACAGGAATTTTCATTTTTTCCACTGAAAAAAATATTTTGCCTTTTTTTTCAATATTTTAAACAGTTGTATGGTTTACCTGGTGGAATGTATTAAGTATTTATAATCTTTTTTACACTTAATTAGATATCACAGTTGGTTAATTGCAACTTATTAGATAATATTAGGTTTCTGAAACACATTTCCCTTGATGATCTCATTATCTTATTTAGATATTTGACAAGAGTTTTGAAGATTGAAGAGCAGTAGATTACTCAAGAAGCATCTCCTCAACACCAAGAGAAGACTGTGTACTCTTTGCTCAGGAGAATAAACCACCTGTTATTACAAAGGATCTAGAGACGACAAGATTGTGCTGCAAACCAGAGGCAAAGATATGAACTACAGGAATTAGGTGGGAAAGGATTCTGGAGAGAGAAAGAAAAGCCCCTCCAAATCCATTAATCTTTCTTCAAACCACAACAAATGACACTTTAGGATTCCCCAGTGCAGCAGATGAAACACAACCGAGTACCTCAGCAAAATGATGGCTCAGATGGTTTTCAGTTGCATTCACTGGATCCTTCAGGGAAGACAGTAAAGGGAATGAGATAATGAAATCAACAGATAAATCCCAGACAGATGTTATTTAAATTATACGCATATCTGTTGAGACACAGAACTAATGGATGTACTCTCTGAAAGCAGTTGGCACTGTATCTCTTGGGGGTTTGAGGCTGGTGCTGATCACAAGAGGCACTGTAGAGACAAAGAACTGAGGAGAAGACTGAGAAAGTGACTGATATGAATCCTGTGCATATGTAGAGGGTGGTAAAACAAAACTACAACAAAAGTCAATCCCGTACCAGTATACTGGAAGGAAGGATGCTAAGAATACAAATCGCACTCATATTGACCAAAAGAGTAATCAGGCATTTCTGACTGTGCCTGCTGTTATTATAAGACTTACTATGTTTTAAAAGAAGCATCATAAATATTTCTGTCCTAAAATATCATTTTGACTGATGAATTTATACTGAATTTATTTATGAATTTATTTATTGAGAATTTATACTGTAGGAAGTGAAACCTAATACTCTGAATGGAAATATGCAAATAAGAGAAATTGGAATTTTAAATTGTTTAATTGTGAATTGGGGACAAAAAATAAACAAAAAGTGTAGCAGAATAGTATTAATCTATACATTATATATCTAACCTATACATTAGACTCTTAGAAAATAAAGGATAAATGGGTAGAATATCTGCTTGATTAAATTTTCCTTTAAAGATGGAATATGACCATATTGAAATTGAATCCTATGGAAATAAAAACAAGTTATCAGGGAAACTGGACAAGAAATTATTTTTAAAATATGTTGGAAGGAGAAACTATTGAAGTGGTGGAAAAAGATTTATTAGAGCCATTAAAGTAAACACTGTATAATGTATAGTACACATCTACAAAGCCTAGTAATACAATTCAGGTCTGTATTTTTACAACAGTGATTAGAATAAGGTTTTTTTATAAATCAGGCTTGTCCCAAGAATACATAATCACATGCTTTCAAGACAGCTAAAAAACAAAGTATTTCTTTTGATGCAATGCTGCAAATAATAAGTGAAATAAAAGTATGAAATGAAAAATCTAGCAACCTAAAATAGCAGTGAAAGAGGATGGATCAGATCACCCTGGGGCAAAATCTTTTGTATTGCTTAACCACCAAAATTGTATAAGAGGAAGTGAAAAGACAATAAAAATTGTACTTCAATGTTCTGAAGGATGGTTAGTCACACAGAAATCCAGGTTGCATAAGCACTGACCCTGGAATACTGCATGTACTTAGGCAACAAGTCAAAGATGATGATAATTGAGGACTAGCAGTTCAGTAGATTGTTCCTGACCATTCTGTGCCCATAGATACAGCCAAGGTACTGATTAGGCTTCACGACAGACTGTCACCCTTCTTGAATCATTTTAACATAATTATGCTCTTTCAGCTATCATTTCCCTGTATTTGGCATGGACAAAGCCAATTTAAATGCATTTCCTGTAAATGGGCAATTTTCATAGGTATTGGATGTGGTCTTGGACATTTAAAGTTCAATATCTTTGTCATCAGATAGCTTTTGCATGGATTTACAATTTTGTGCTTGTTGGGGAGCTTAGCTGAGTATTTTAACATTCAGGTTTTTATTCTTTGTAACTCTTCCTTAGTATAACAGCCAGAGAGAAAGAGAGAAAGTGACTACATATGTATTCTTCCTTATTATTTTTAACCTTTTATTCTAAGAACTTTAATTTTTTTTGTTTTTTCTTGATTTTCCTGTTCAGTAAAGGGAGAAATATGTCTTTGTGTTTGTGTGTATATGTGTAAAAATCAGTCTTCACACATTTTGGATTATGAATAAAATGAAGGAATTCAAAGCATTTTCAATAGCTGAGCAATAATAAAAAACTTTAACGTTCTCCAAAGTGACAAAAACAACAATATACCTGGCAAACACTTGAGAGAGAAACAACAGTATGTCTCACTTTTTGATTTTACACACCACCCACAGTTACCTTTGTCTTGGAACTAGAACATGAAACAAAACGACTCAAGGCTTACATCAAAATTCATTCAGACAATAGGTAAAAGGTGGGTTGAGTAATATGGCAAATTTATATAATCTATTAGTACTATAAATATACTGTAGTAGAGTAGTATTATAATATACTAGTTCAATAAATAACTTAGAAAAAGTGTGATAATGCTAAAAGTTTTAATTTAGATGTGATGCTAGGCTTTTGTACTAGATTTAGATAAATCTATATATAAACAGAAAACATTACTCTTGCAGAGCAAGAATCTGGAACATTCTGAGCTTTTGAATCAATAATAGTGATCATACTAAATGTGTGGGATCTTTTAAAAAACACATAACATGCTGTGTTTTCTTCCTTCATGAATAATTATGGGCCATGCTACTTTTCACATAAAACCATTTAGCTCTGTTGCATCAAAATAATTGAGACAAACAGGCTGCATAAAGGTAAATTGGGCACGGGCACACCTTCCAGAAAAAAACAGTTATAGAAATCCTGGTGCACAGATTGAAAGTAATAACTCTGTATTTTCAAAATTCAGAGTTACAATCTTTTATCATCTATTTATATAGATTGTATTTATAGATATTTTGTAAAAATATCAAGTGGTCTGACATATTTTTTCCAGTTTGTAATTTCATCTGTACCATGTATATCTTTATAATACTTCCACAAATTATATTTAGTTTCATGGCATTCAGCTGCTTTGTAGTGTTCATTTATACTCATCCAATGTAATTAAAGTATTTACTGGATTTTATAAGATATTCAATGTTCCATATTTCCACACTTTCTCTTTCACCACCCAAAATTATTTTGTTTCTCTACCTATATCTTTTTAAGAAAAGAGTAAAATATACAATTGTCTCAAAAGAAGATAAGTATAGAGGCAGAAGAAAGATGGAATTTCCTTCTAATCCTAACTCACAAATTAAGAATTTAAAATAAAGGCCTTTCTCTAAAGGAATCAGGTTCTAATTAATTATCTTCCATTGAGTCAGTGTCTTAACTCATGCTAATAGAAAAGCACAGATTTAAACTCTGCTCTTAACACCCCTCTCTTACATTTCACGTCTTTTAGGGAGTGAAACTCTATACAACAGTGTCATGTCAGTTCACCTTGGGGATTGATTCTTCTTAGTTGTGCAGCATTGAGTTCTGCCTATTTTTTTACTCTTTTGGTTAAATGTAACTCTGTCTGATGACCATCTTTGCTTCCTCTTGGTGTCATAACTCTAAAGTGTAATAAATTTTAATACACAATTTTAAATCTACGAAAGCTCTGGTTTTGTTTCTTTAAAACAGAAAAGCATTTGTGACACACTGATTTGACTAGTTTCCCCTGACGTATGTGCAAACCTGAATAAAGATATTAAGTTATACATCTGCCTGAGAAACTAAACAGAAGTACTTTAAGGGGATGCTTAAAAACTGATCGTAAATATGGGCCTCCTCTTCAATACATTATGATTGATCAACAAGGATACAAAGTGAAGCTTATTAATTCAGAAACTTTCTTACTGGAAGTTGTGGGTATTAAATTGCAAAATTCTTATTTTTTTCTTAATGGGATTTCTTAAAGCACATGAATAATACCAAAAATATCCCACATTTAACCCAGTTTTATTCCCAGAGTATTCCCAGTTTAACCTATTTGAAAAGATGAATTCTCATTAAAAGCAAAAGAGAGCAAGATAAAGGTGGCAATAATGGATTAATATATTTAAGGTCTGAGTGACCTGGGGTTTGTTGAGTTTATTTGTTTTGAAATAAAAGATTAACGGTTCAGCAGAATAGAACAGTCTTTGTTTTCTTTATCCTGCTCTTCCTACATAATATTCAAAGCTAATGAATGTCTTTGACTAATACTAAATGGCAGGAAATTCAACAGTAAAACTGAAAGGGAAAAGGAAATGACTTTTCACATTCAAATAAACACAGTTTGAGAAATTAAGGGACAAAAAAATGTAGAGTACAAAATAAACATTTAATCCTCAGAGTTGCACACAGACATACCTTTCAAAGACGTCAAATTAAAAAATGCATATGACTGAATCCATCTCTCACCCATTAATGATCAGAAACAGGTATTTTAAAAGCAATTTGGTGAAGGATTGATTCTAGGTTTCCGAAGTAAACTGTGTTCTACAATATTTAATTTCACTCATCATATTTTCCTTGATAGAAATTGAAAAACCAAAAAGGATGAAACCAGTTTTAGCATTGGTATGCTTAACACTCATTGACTCAGGTAGTTTATATTCACCCTCAAAGGCATTCTCAAGGCCAAATTCCCTTATCACCCCCTCTGGCTCAGAGTCTGAGACTATAATTGGACATCATGGGAGTGCTCGTTTGGAGAGAATGTCAAGTCTAGTCAACATCCTCTGACGTAGTTTCAGGCAGTCTAGACCCAGATGTACATTAAGACACTTTCCAAAGAACACACTCTGGTATGCCCTCAAGCTGGGCTGTGGAGACAGTGTACCTGTGGCTCTCAGCACAGAGGAACTCTGCAGATGTTTGCTTTTCACCACTACAGTGGCAAAGCAGAGAATGTTCACAAGAACCAAAATAGATAGTCTGATTTTTCACAAGAGCCTCTGCTCTTGCAGTTCCTGCTCCAGTATTGGTTAAGAGACAAGATGATAGCTGAGCTGTCTGTCAAACAGAAGATGTAAAACTTTCAGTGAACAGATAAATCATGACATGCCTGCATAAAAACAGCGAAAGTGCACGCAACCCTTGCCACTTGACACCTGCTCAACTGAATGTAATGCACTCATAATTTGTTCTTTCCCTCCTTGTCTTCATTCCCACTATACATTTTTTAATAAGTAACTGTGCTGCTCATAATAAATAAGAAAGCCAGCCCTGGCTTAGGAACAATTAAAAAAGGAGATTGACTCTTTAACCTTCACTCACACAAAAAAAATACCCTAATACACATGCCTCCCACATTTCTGCATTGGTTCAAGTTTGCCTAGAATTTTATTTCATTCAACTCAGCAGTGAAAGTAGCTGCTGAGCAGACAGGTGGAATAACATTCCCTATAACTTACATAGATGCTTAACTCCTCATCCAGGTTCCAGCAACCTTGGTCTGTGATGACATATTAGAAACACAATTCAAGAGGGTCATTAATATAAAAATGTCTTTACGACTGCTTGGAAGACAGATGTGCTCCCAGCATTTCCTTTCCTCAGTTTGAGTAATATTTTAGGTCTGTTATAGGATAAACTTGTTTTCCAATCCCACCCTCCAAATGTGCCTCAGCCTTCAGGTAAAATGCACTTTACAGCAAAGTTGCAGCTTAAGCACAGAGGATTGGAAAGACTGATTAGAAGGATACTGGCATTCCAGTAATGAAGCAATCCTAAGGAAGAGTCTATCAGAACAATGAAGGAATTCCCTGAGTTCACTTTAAAAAGCCATCAGTAATGGGAAGCCAGTGCAGACCTGAGAAAATATGGGATACAAACACAATAACTTTGAGGAGAATTCACAGCCATCAGCAAATATGTTTCTTTGTTCCCACTAGGCTAAGAAAATTATTCAATAATTCTTAGTACAGAAAAACTGAATAGAGGGTTGTTCAAACCAGTGCAATACTAGAAATGCATATCCAGTCTGTAGGACTAGGAATAGTCATTAGGACTAAGAATCAGTTCACTTACTGTGAAGTGACACTGTGACCTTTCTATTTTTAAGGCTATTACTTAATTGTACTTTTAAATGAGTTATGAAAATTACAGTGAAAGCAGCATTTTATATTATCTCTGTTTTGGTTTGTTTAAAAGAGTAACCTCAAGGATCTTGGTTTTGAAGTCAGTGCTAACATTTCCAATGTTCAGATACAAGAAAAAATATCAAAAAATAGTAAAATAATTGCACAAATGCATGGAATATTACATAGCTATACTATTCACATGGCATGGACAGGATCAAGGACAATGTCATAATACAGATAGTCTGTTGGTAAAGTAATAGCAGCAGAAAGAAAACAGAAATGATAGCAGTCCAGAGGGGATAACCAATGAAGAAGAGAAAACAAAGTAGGAAATGAGGCTGTATCAGGCTCTGAGTACACAAATCTGTGAAAGACTGCATATGACATGAAAAAGTTTAGCTATCAATTAATAGAAGGTAGAATTCCTGAACAGTCATGAAAGAATTAGGTAATTATATTAATGCTAACACATGAGAGGTTTTTAACTCTTTTTTTCTGGATTTGTTAGTTTTGTTTATACAGAGTAAACAACTTGCTATTAAAAATTTCAGTTTTGTTTCTTTTTCAGACATGGTATTCCCTCAGGTGTGCAAAGAATGTTTATGTGACTGTGGTTACAATGATATCTCTGAACCCAGACATACCTCAGAATTATCAATAATTAATTAGAACTAGTCCCTGGGTTTTCTCAGATGCATCTACAGTATTTTCTGCTTGATAAAACTCTCTTTAACTTATTCACAATACATTCATTCCCACACAGATTACACCTGAAGCACTTGATTGCAGTTTAGCAATAAACTATAACATTAATATGTGCATATAACTATACATAGCTTTCTAAAGGGTATTAAACATAAATCTTAATATAAAAAAAAGCATAACCCTGGTACTGACCTTAGTATTATTAACCCGCATAAAAAATTCTCATCCTAAAAGCTTAACCCCATGTGGTTTTTTGGGGTTCATTATTCACAGAGGCATATTAAAAAACCCAAAGGAACAAACCAAAAAATATCACTGTAGTAGGGAAACTGTCCCCACTCACATAGCCCTGTGAAAGTGTAAATTGAAAGAGAACGAACTGTGGACAAAAAAAGAAGAGGTGATCTGGGGAGTAATTAGTACTTGAGAGGCTTGAGATACCTATAAACACGTATCCATGGAAGTGACATTGCACATATTTTTTCCTTCCTTCCAAATAAATAAGAGTTTATGAATAGCCTTGGTATTTGGCTTTCTGCAGAATATTGAGAATGGTAACATTTCTGCATAATGCATTGCTGTTTATTCTGAAACAGTTTTAGACATTTGTAATTAACACGTGAAATAAGCTAACAGAGCAGCAGAAATGTCAAAGTGCCATGAAGTCTTATTGCTAGAAACTCATGAGCCGCTTCATTAGTTCAGATGAAGACTCAAAGAGAGTTTTGATTAATTTTTGTTTTAAAGTCATATAGTTAATCTTACATAAGAAGGCAAATTGCCTGAGAAAGTGTTTCTTCTTCCATGCATAATTGAGCCAATACTCACTCAAGTCAAAACAAAATCAAGCATCATTTTTGGTATACAAATTAGTAATGAAGGAGTGACTCGTAAAGACTAAAAGACAACTGGTAAGGGCAGGGTTAACTTTAACTCTTCCTTTCTACTCCCAATGGCACTGAAGAATGTACAAAGAAATTAAAATAGTTTTCAATATGAAATTATTTGTAGTTTTTTCGAGTTAGTAAGAGTTAAATACTAAGTTTTGGGTTTTCTCTGGTCAATCACATCAAGGACAACACCGCTAACCACTTTTAATTTCTTGTAATTATGCAGAACATTGTTACTCTGGTTTGAATTTTGAAAATGGAAGTCTAAAAACATGCTTTTGTCATTTAATTACCCAGTATCTTTATCACCATACAAATATGCCCATGTGCCTATATATTGTGTGCTTACAGTCGCAGGTCACAAACATTTCTGCCATTGGCTAAAATGAACACAATAAACTGAGCAAAAATGTTAACACAGATAACTGCAAAATTCTGCCTCCTCCTACCTGTAAATACAAGCAGTAATAGGTTAAACTCCCCTGTCCTGTTACTTTCAAAAGCAATCACACCGAGTGCCATTAGCCAGACTTCCCTACATACATTGGGCTGTATTGCTGAAGTTACAAGATCCCACCATTTTATTAAAATTTATGAAGATTACTGGTACTGTTTTTTGCAGCTTCACCTGCACTGTCCTTGTTGTCGTTGAAAACACTCATCTGATCCTTTGGCATTTTGAATGCATGCACCCGTTAGCAAGAGAGGAAGCTTGTGTGGCTGGTCCCTTATCAGACAGATGGTAAGTCAACTACTGGCAATAAGAAAGGCTGGCCACAATTATCTCAGTCCCAAGAACCTAGTTATCTCATCAACACCACTACAGAAAGCTCTGGAGCTGATGCAGAGGACTGTGAATCTACTTGCAGAGTATGGGATTGCAGGGGAGGCAACGCCAAGGGGAGGAGACAGATGTGATTGCATGTACCTTTGGGCATATGAACCTCCACCACAGTGAAGACTGCAAAAGGCAGCTGGCCATACAAGTTTTTGGTTTTTTTTTTAATTCTGTGCCAGAACAGCATATAACAGCATATTTAACATAATTACAATGGATTTTTACAAAGCTGTAGATCCTGTTCTTACTTACTACATGATACAGACAGATATGGCATGAGAATATCTATCTGTATTTTCAGAAATACAAGTATTTTGTTTACTGCTAGTGACTGCAGCAAATGTAGGACATCAAATGAGTCCATGCTTCCTGACCTAAGTACAAAGAGTAACTAAAAGCTGTGTCCAAAATACCTGTTACATTGTTATCTGGAAAGTCTGCCAGAAAGACCACACAAAACAGCCCAGTTCAAACAGCCCAGTGTGTGTGAAACAGTTTTGCATTCTCAGTGGACTTGCCTGCAAAGCAAAGAGCTGTGCTGAAATATGGCTAACATGTTTTTCAGTGGAAATTATGGCCTGTAGTCTC
Source organism: Cyanistes caeruleus (assembly GCF_971803275.1). Classification (NCBI taxonomy): domain Eukaryota; kingdom Metazoa; phylum Chordata; class Aves; order Passeriformes; family Paridae; genus Cyanistes; species Cyanistes caeruleus. Next base: position 40,064,171 of record NC_141706.1, on the reverse strand, counting down.
TTCCTTACTTTCACACAATCCTGTTTCGATCGGTTAGATTCTTTTTTGCGTTGTCATAGCAACAGGCTGAAACCTCACCACCCTGATCAAAATTCCCTGACATTCATCTTAAGACCTCTAAGCAAGCAAGCACTTGCTCTCCTTACTACAATTCCTGACTTTCTCATCTAGATCAGAAGTATTCCTGTCAGAAAAGAGTGGTTTGCTACTCTTCAACAACAAGGGATGTTGAAGAAGTTTTTCCCATTCTGGAAGGGATCAGACTTTGTGTGGGTGCTAGCCACGTACCCCCCAAAATAGTGTGGGGTAATTACAACTTCTTTACAGGTATTTCAGTAGCTTGGTGATTCTTCCAAAATATGCCTCTTTGAGATTTGAGGTAGGTTTTTTTTAATTTTTGGTGTCACCTTTCTGATTTATTGATGAGCGATCATTTTTCTCTTCCTGGTTATACACCATTGAATCCTTCAGTTCCTACTGAGTTTCTGCCTAAAATATTTCGAATATTGACTGTGAGGATGATAAATATACTGAAAAGATCAGCAAAAATCAACAGCAAGACTTTCATATATGGGTATTATATAAGTCATGACATTGTATTTGGAAAAGACAGAGGAGGCGTGAGGGGTGATGCTCAGGGAGTATTTCATAACAGTAACACTGGGATAACACAGTGCATTATGGTGTGCATGCGGATATTTTCTGCTAGATCAACTCTGTTTACAGACTTTCAAGAAACAGTAAGTCAAGACAGGCATAGCCATACTTTAATATAGACATTCTTTGGGGTTTTTCGTCATCTGTCAAAATAACATGTATGCAAATCAAAACATATATCTGAATAAGATTTGGGTTTGTTCAGCCTGGAGAAGAGAAGGCTCCAGAAAGGCCTTACTGCAGGCTTTCATTACCTACAGGGGGCTAAAAGAAAACTGAAGAGGGACTTTTTACAAGGACATTTAGTGATAGGACAAGGTGGAATAGGCTAAAACTGCAAAAGGGTAGGTTTAGATTCAATATTAGGAAGAAATTATTTCCTGTGACTGTGCTGAGACACTGGAACAGGTTGCCCAGGGAAGCTGTGAATGCCTCATCTCTGAAATTGTTTAAGACCAGGCTGGACAGGGCTTTGAGCAACCTTTCTAATGGAAAGTGTCTCTGCCCATAGTGGGAGGGAGCTGAAAGTAGATGATCATTAAGGTTCTTTCCAACCCAAACCATTCTAGGATTCTGTAATCGTATTATATTTATTGTGGAAGTAAAATAAAGGAGTGAAATTAGGAACTGATGAAATATTTACCTCAAAAACCCAAGCAAAGTTCAGTGGGAAACTGACATTTCCTCATCTTCGCATTTGCCTTTAATAGTGCATAATGGCACATCAATCAGTAGAGATCCAAAATATCCTATATTCTATATTCACATAGGATAAGAGTGTATGTGAATCAGGGCCTAATCAGCTGCACAATTAGAATTAAGACTATTAATCATATAAACAAATATATAATATACTAATGATTATCTACTGATATTTTATTACTAATACTGTATTTTTTCCTGGAGCAGCAAAGATTCCCCTTAGGCAAAGAGTGTAAGTTCTATATAAGTCTTGGTGTTTTACATAGTGCAACAATTCTACAGTCAGCTAACAAGATGGAAGAAAGAATGGGTAACTTATTTTTTTTTTTATTTGGTGTCTATATGAATTAAACTGTGAGCAAGTGACAAGTAAGGCAGTCAACTAGTAAATTCTTTTTTCCTAAGCAAAAATTATTTACCAGAATGTAAATTTCTATGGAAACTACAATCCAATTCCCAATTAATGGAATTTTAGAAATCTAGATTCCTAGATATTCACACATTCATTTTTATTTTTTTAATAATATGAAAAATAATTAATTTTACCTTAAATCACTTAAATAAGTGATAATGTATAGAGGCAATTAATCATATTATATACTGGAAAATAGGAAAAAAAACCACTGTATAAAGTCTGAAGACAACGTATACCAATGTCTGGTAACATACATGTTTGGACAGCCCATGAATAAGATTCAAGGTACATCCAAATATGGTTCACATTATTTTTTTCTCAAATTACTTTAGTTATACCTCTGAGCTTAATTCCAAGTCTTTATGTTGCTTTCTTAATTTAAATTACATTAATTCAGCTGGATTTTAACAGAGTCTTATGCAGTGGCAGAATCAAATTATAGAGAAAGTCATATTTAGGAGAACTATTAATCCTTCTTTCACAAGTAGTAATATTAAATCATTAGATCTAATTTTGTTATTCTAAATTCTATACTTTAACTAGAGACTTTCTATAACTAGTGACTTCATGTTCACCTAAGAACTATAGTAAGGAAATCTGAGAACATTAGAAGAAAATTACTATACAGACAAGCATTAAATACTGTATCCTTTACTGACTTGTCAGTCATTTGCTCTATACATAAAACATCTAACAAAGGTTTTTCTCATTTAGATAGCTCTGGCCTGGATACTTCAAGAAACATTACAGCATGTGCCAGTTATAAGGTATGAGGGAATTCCAGCCTCTGGAAATTTATTTAAGAGCACACCTGTCATTCCAGATGTAGAAGGAATATGGCTTATTCCCCTTGGTCCACTCTTCCACAGCACCTTGTGTTGGTCCTCACCTCAAATAGCAATATTTCCTCCTCCCCAGAGAAGGAAGAGGGTGATAAAATAATCTTTACAGAAGAGGAATAACATATCAAAATTCTGAATGCTAAGTAGATGGATTTGTACTTGCAGTGTATTTCTGCAGGAACATAAGAATCATAATGGATATTATTATGTATATTTGAGAAGCACAATATTTCCTCTGCAGTGACCAAGTTTTTCTCACTTCTATGAGCAGAAAAGGTATTCTTCCTACTCTTTTCAGTTATTAAGTAAGATGAATATTAAGGCAGGAATTTTAAGTGAGGTGAAATGATCTAGACACTTAAATGCCCCTGAAAATCACATAAAATTTATTTGAAACCTGTTTGTTAAATATAGAAAGATCTTCAAATATGTCATCTAACAGTTGTTTCTTAAACAAAAGCCCTTCCTAGATTTTTATTTTTTTTTTTGTTTAGCCTATTTAGAAAGGATATAGATCTTACTTCAAGGAAGAAGCCTGAATAAGCAAAATGAAAGCCCTTTTGCTAGCAACATTACTGAAATGCTATCTGCATATCACTTAAGGTTTTGGGACTTTATGTGCCGCAATCCACTGATTCAAACAGTATGATGTGAAAGATATGGCATATTTCAAAGTCTTTTCTAAACCTTGCTCTTACAGTTTCATAAAGACATAATAAAGAGGTTGGATTTAAAACAAAACAAAACAAAAAAGAAACCAACAAAAAAACCCCAGATGACATGCTTTATTGCAGTTCAAAAAGAGAAGCAAGAAGCATACTTACTCTTTTTATAAATAAAATTCTATTTTGAATGAAAGAAGAAAGGTGTTTAAGGAAGCAGTGCTATTTTTATAATTAATTTGCTTTCCTTACTATTAAAAAAATACTCTTTTTACCAGAAAAACTACTAAATAAGGTTTCTGAAATGTGCCTGTTTCCCACCTTTAAAGTGTTTGGATTAATTACAGCATGACCTGCACAATAGGGAAGAGATGAAACTTTGCCAATAAATTATGACACTTCAAAGAAATAAAAGAGGTTATTTGATATAGAATTCTGTGAGCTTCACCATACACAGGGGGGCCCCCAAGGCATTTGAATTCAGTTCAGGCCATTATAGATACATAGAATACTTGAATATGTCTCAGTCTTGTTGAACACTTTTGAATACATTAGCTGAAACCTAACTGCTATCCACCTATAATAGAGATGTATTTGCATGAGTGATGCAAGAACTTCAAAAGGTTCAGAGTTCAGATTAATTTTGGTTCTCCTGTAAGAAATATCCATGCAGGTGGCATTCCAGCCTTTTGAACTTGCAGTCTAATTTTCTTCTGCTTTCCTTCTTGCTCTCAGAAATTCTCTCAAAACCTGTTCCAACCTTTCTTTTTTTCCTTCCTTTTTGTTTATGTAGTGGTGTAGGGAACTGCTTTCTTTCTTTATTACCAGATAACTACTGCACCTCTTTTGAACTCCATGGTTTTAAGGCTGATGTTCTGAAATGACAACTTTCTTCCAAAGTCTAGAATATTTGGAAATGAAACTAGGAAAACTCTTATGAGCTGTACCACAAGTCTGGAAATTCCTCCCAAGACTGAAGAGTGCTTTTGAAATTAAAATGCACCGAAGCCCATGTCTTGTAATATGACATTCTGAGCATACCTCAGTGACATGAATCCAAATACTCCTTCCATCACATCAAAGATTTTCCAGTCCCAAAAGAATGTAAATACTTCAACAGAGACTACCTGGCAAAACAGATACACATCAGGTGGCATCTCTGGCCCCCAGGTGAAATCAGGCTGCACAGGCGGACTGATCCAACAGGAATTTTCAATTTAAAAAAAATATATTAAAAAAAAAATAAGGAAAAGTGAGTGTCCTGCATTTTGGTCAAAAAAACACCATGAAACACTACAGTCTTTGGGCAGATTGTCTGGGGTGCTGCCTGGGGCTGTTGGTTGACACCTGGCTGAATGTGATCCAACATGTGCCAGGGTGGCCAAGGCAGCCAGTGCCATCCTGGCCTGTGTGGAGCAGGGCAGGGACTGCTCTCCTGCACTCAGCACTGGTGAGGCCACACCTTGGATCCTGTGCCCAGTTCTTGGACCTTCATGACAAGGAGGACATTGAGGGGCTGGAGCATGTCCAAAGAAGGGCAACAGAGCTGGGGCAGGGTCTGGAGCATAAGCCTTATGAGGAGCAGCTGAGGGAGCTGGGGGTTTTCAGCCTGGAGGAAAGGAGGCTCAGAGGAGACCTTGTCACTGTCTACAGATGCCTGAAAGGAGATGGTAGGAGGTGGGGTGTTGTGAGGTGCCTCTGGGAGGCAAAGATTTTGTTTCAGATAAGCATTGTTAAAGTAGAGGCAGGGCTGAAATGTCTGGCTAGTGTGAACTTTGACCTCCTGCTTTGGGGGATGGGCCGTGTGAGGCCTGGATGATGTTGCCCCACCCCAGACCCCTTGTGAGGGGCAGCCCAGGAGTTCTGATTGGGTTTGAGCCCCTGGAGTTTCCCCCTTGTTTCTAGTGGTCCCTGACCCTAAACTCCAAGTTCTGTCCCTCAAAAACAATCACCCTGCCTCTGTTCGGGGCTCTCTGTCTCTGGATCTGAGTTTGTTCCCATGCTGAATAAATGGTTTCATGAACAGAGGCCTGTCTCATTCCTGTCCTGTACTGTTTCAGTAACTGTAGCTTCTCTGGACATGATCCTGCGGTTGTGGACTGCAACAGTGGGGATTGGCCTCTTCTCCCACAGTAACAAGTGGCAGAATGAAAAGTGGCCTCAATTGGTGCCAGGGAAGGTTTAGATTGAATACTATGAAAATTTTTTCCCCTAAAAAGGAAGCACATCTGTTCTTTACACCTGCTTCTAAAATTTCCTACATTCCTTGTCAGGCTTATGTGCACACCAGTGAAGAATGGACGATCACTTATTATTGGAGGTAAAATAAAACAAAACACAAAACAAAAATTTTTTGTGGACTTTTGAAGTCGACAACAATGGATCACTATTTCCTTTGAATATTTTCATTTCCTTCTGTTAAGAAAGTAGGGAAAATGTTATCCAGATTAGGGATAACAACCGGAATAATGCATACTCAAAATGTACATAAAGTATGGAACCTACATTTAGTTAGAAAATGAAGCCAAGACAGAAAGAAGACTGGGAAGAAAAACAACAAATATAAGCTCCCTGGGAAGCTACTTCCAAGATGTGAAGCTTAATAAACAGCCGGATTTATATCCTGCAGAAATTAGGACCAAAGAACTGTATTTTAGATACACTAGTCTTTCTACTACTTAAGAACAAATTAACTGAAACCACAAAACAAATTTAAAATGTCAAGTCATCAGCAAGACAACCAAGCTTCTGCCTACTAGATAGACAGGCACTTTTTTTCTAAAAATGGCTTTTATTCACATTACTCTCACAAAATCTCTAAAGTGTGCATTATATAACTTGTTTGCAATCTTAATAGCCCCTTTTCAACACATGTGCTTCTGGTGCCATCCACAGGAGTTCAAAAATCTGTTTCAGCCACCCACACATGTTTAAGATCTCAGTGCTTTATTACTATATTACTGCATCTCAGTAAAACAAGTGATTTGTGTTTTACTAATAGAAAAACAACAAAGGGAATTATTTACATGGGACCCATCTGTGGAAGACATGGTGAAGGTATTCTTGAGAACTAATTGCCAAACAGCCCTTGAGCTTTAAGGGGAAAATGGACTGAACTCTTGACGAGAAATTTGTCAAGGAAAACAGCAGCATTTTTAATTAACATCAGAATAGGGGAACACTTTGGTAAGGCTAGTAAAAACATATTTTCAGTAGGTCAGGTACAGGGGCAGCTTTGATGTATGTCTCTGCAATGAGAGGTATGGCACAGCCTTCGTTCTCAGCAGCAATTGCCAAATATGTAATTAGAATAAATGTGGTATTAGAAATAACTACTCAGCTTCTTGGAATACATACAAAATTATCTGAATAGCTGTTTTCAGGCATGAACAACAGGAAGTATCAATATGGTAAACCACTACCCTCTGTAAAGACAATCTGTGGTGTGTACTAAACAAAGGAAAAAGATAATGTTTTGTCCAAATAATTTAACAGACAAAACTCTGGAAAGTATTGTTGTTCAGATCTCACTTCTTTCCATGTGTGGAATTCTGACAAGTTAACTTATCTGTGAAGCATTGGCCATTACCAAGAAAGGAATTTTCTCAGCCTCAGAACACTGAGTATTGCAAATTATAGGAGCTTAACTGTAAAAACAAAAGCAAAAGCTGTGATGACTGATAGAGCAATCACAAGGAAGATTACATTCTGTGGAGGAAGCAAACTACTAGAGACTCAATATGGATTATACCACAAAATAAGACAAAATAATTGGCATTTTCCATTGTTTCTTCAATGATATATGTGATAGAAAAATATTTGCGAAATATATATTAAATGCATGTGCACACACACACAGGCATAAAATTCCTTCTGTTATAATGATGTTGAAAATAGAAATAAAAGTAAATCGCTGTCACACATTAGACAAAATTAAAATTATATAAACTTTATTAATCCATCTGGTTTTTGCAGGTTCCAGTTTGGGCAGTCCTAAGGTAGTTATATAAAACAGATATACATTTCTTTTAGCTGAATTCAAGAGTTGTTGAAAAAATTATTAAAATTAAAGAAATTCCAAACTCTTAAGTATTTCTTGTGGTAGTCACAGTCACAATTTTCCTGGCTTATAAAAGAAAAGGTTATGCCCAAGAGATATAGTAATGTACAATAATATATTTTCTTGAGATAATAGTTTTGAAAAACATTTTTACCTCAAAGCACATGTTTTGCAGATCCAGTTATAGCCCATAATACATTTGGATATACCTTATTTGGGTATCAAATTGTACCTGCACCATTTGTGTCTCTCTATCAACACAAGGGTTGCAAACACCTTACAGTAACAGACTCCCAAGTGCCAAAGCAGCCCAGTGTCACAGACATTCTATCAAAATATCCTTGGTGGCCAGTCTAAGCCAAATTCAATCCAATAAATGGGTAGATCCTAGGTTTTGATTGCCTTAGTATCCAGTCAACAAAAGAGAAATGCCTTATTAAATGTGCAAGACCAATTATTCCTGCTCTCATTTCAATTTTTGTTTGTCAGCAAGATCTCTCCATACCCCAATGCTCTTTGAGCTCAGCAATAAAGCCAACATTATGGTCAGCAGAACGGATGGCTATATGAAAAGCTAGATTTAACCTATGTAATTACAGAAATTACCATAGAATTATCCCATCATAATTTTTATAAAATCATCACTAAAACAAAAAAGGCATACATACAGAGTAGGAATGCTCCTCTTCTTGGATAGCTCCTGTTTTTCACACTATGTAGCAAGGCAAGAAGGATGTTTCTTCAAGATAAGATGGGTAGTATCCACCCATGAGTGGGTAGCATTTCAAAGTACTAATTTTTTATTTTTAAATGATGGAAGCTTATAATAAAAAATAATGTTGTAACCATTCCTACTCCAGCATTAAGTGACATTCTGTTCATTATGGTAATTCTCTCCTTAATTTTAATTTTGTAGAAGTGGTATGGCAGGTAAATGCAGCTATTTTTGGATAGGAAAAGAGCATTCACAGTGATGCCATTTTAATGCTGAATGATACTTTTTTTTTGGTGCTATCACTGCATTATCCACAGATATGATTCAGCAAATCCAAAAGGAATATTTCTTTATTCCATTTTCTTCCATTGCCCTGTCCTTGCTACTCTGTATACTCTGTTCACAAATCAGAGAGTTTTCAAAAGCCTTCTGCAAACAATAAACTGATTTCACGTTCATACCTTGAGAGGTATCAGAGAAAGATGAGCAGTTACTCCTCTCATGCCCTGTTTTCTCTTCAGCTACTAATATACCTGGCCCTGAAATGATGAAGTTGCCTTTTACAAGTATTTTCTACTAAGTGCTGGGGAGATCTAACATGAAAGATGCTGTGAATCATGGTTATTTGTTGGTGCACTGATTGCTGCTATCAGCTGTGTGTGCTTCTGGCCAGGGGGGCATCATAAAAGCTGCAGAAAGTTAGTCATAAAAGCAAAAAACTACACTATTATCTGTAATAGTAAAAAACAACAACAACAACTCTGTTAAAAACATTTGTGATACAAAAGCAAAAATTATGAACAATCCACTGAAATAAAAAAATTATGCATATGTAGCCTAAACTGTGCATGTCAGAGATTTTGTGATTATTATATATGTGAAACTGTGTTACTGAGATGTAATTAGTATTACAAGAGGTGTGTGTGTGTGTGTGTCTGTGTGTGTCTGTGTGTGTGTGTTGTGTGTTCCCACATCATCTTTGCAAGGTCAGGGAGAGAAATTATTCTCCCTTAGAGGTAGGAACAGATGTACATGGAGATTAATCAGAAAAAGAGAGAGGAAGAAATATTGAAAATCCAGTTTGAAGAACTAGGAATGCTAAGGATTTCTTTAAAACAGGTTACACCTTCTCAAACCAGGTGCAGGAAAAACTGGGGTATGTGGTAAACCCCCTACGGTTTACATGATGTGTTTAACTCATATGGGAAAACGTTATTAACAGTAACTAATAATTCTCTTTTCCGTGGGAGGAAAATGATGCTGTTACTACTGAAATCAATACATCTTTTCTAAGTTCTTCACTTAAAATCTTTAACTTATCTGCAAATGAGAGTGGAATCTTACAGACAAGATTCACCTTCAGAAGTCTCCCACGCTGTGTGGATTTGCTGATACAGCTATACAGGTTAGCGTTTTCTAATCTAGACAAAGCATTCAGCTTCGGTGTGCTCTGCCTGTTGATGCACTGCATCTGGGAGAGAAGGGGAAGATTACTTGGTTTCTCTAACCAAATGTAGGAAGGAACAGCTAAACACAGAAAAATCTACAGACAAAAAAATCAGTTTTATTATTTTAATATTTTCATGTTTACAGGCTAATACCTGAATTAGCTTCCATGACGGCAGCTTTAAGCAAAGTATATTAATCTTATTGTATTGTAGGTATTTTATGTCTTTCAGATACAGGAGTGCATGTGAAAAAAAACAGTCCAAGGAATTCTCCGCAATGCAGTTTTACATAAGGGCCTGTAGGAGCAGGCAGAATGTTATTAGACCATAAAAGCACATCAGGCTGATTTATGGTTTCTGATCAAGGTTTCTGTGAAAATTACTCTGCATCAACAGCTCAAGGTGACTGCTACCATTAATGTGTGGAAAATAAATGAGGTGGGGAGACTGATATCAGAGGAAGTAAAAGGAAGCGCTGAGCCAGTTTATATAGCACAGGCTTCCCATTTTGTTTTACAGTGCATAGAAGGCTGTCATCAAAATGATTGCTTTGGGGCAGAAAAAGCAATTCTTGATAATTAGATCTTATGGCAGGCTTTCTTACATCCGGTATATAACAACCATCAGGTAGAATATCTTCCTACTCTACGTCACCCTCTCCTCTGTCCTGTAAATATTCTTAGGATGTAGAAAATTAATAACCTGCCTTTTTTTTTTTAAGTTATTTTCCAGAAGGAATAAAATTCTAAGCACGCCTTCACAGGAGTCTCAGTGACTGGGACTATATTACACATGCTCTGGTAGCAATTTGCATTTTGACCAGCATTACAGTAAATACCCGACATCTTTTCCACAGTTCAGTGTCCTTGTATTGTATGTTGTTTCATTTACCAGTGCTGGATTTTTTTATTCCACCTTTATTTTTATTGAAAACATAAAGCCATGCTTCCTATTTAAATACAAATGTATAATGCATTTTTTAAAAAATTAATTTATTGAAATTGAATTAATTTTATATTCATATGTTTCTAATGCTATTTTTTACATATAGTTTATCTTTATTAAATATACACACATACATATAATGCCAATTTAAATTTTATTTTTGTTCTTTTTCTTGTTTTAAACAGTCTGAATTTATTATTAATACTATTATTATTATCTTCTGCATAATATTCAAGATATTTAAATGAAATAACAATGAAATTATATCCATCCAGCCTACAGATTTTTGTGACAATACTAAGGTGTGAGCCATGAAAAAATGTATTTTATGCTTCTACATAATTTTTAAAACCATTTTCTGGTATTTTACTTCTAGATTCTAAAATGTTGCATGCAGATGTGCAGTGTCATTTCACCCATTTGCAGAAATATCAGGGCTACTCACACAGCTGGCTATGAAAGCTGATCTGGTGGTCGTACAGGGCATGTTTTCAAAGCAGTCTTTGGAACAGACATCCACACCTTGGGGAAGGGCAGGGTCAGGATTTTGATTTTTAGGATATGATAACATACTAACTGCATGTTGTTTTCAAAACAAACTCTCGATTCCTAACCTAAATTTCTTTCACGATACTGTCACAATAAAATGTGGTACAGTTTTCAGTCCATCTTACTAATTTATTGATAGATTTTAAAGCAGGTGATTTATTATTTTTTTTAACAAAATTGTTCCAAGCCTAAAAAATTATTTTAACTGTTTCTATTCTTCAGATGTATTCTGAGAGAAAAAGGACTCCTGTTTGTGTGCAAGGGTGATTAGTTTGTACTGTTAATACGATGGATTTCCTGGTACTTAAATGAAAACTGGTGGATAATTAAAACCAATGTGTAGCTAATCAAGAGTCAGATATCTTGTGATCATGAGGCCTTGCTTGATTCTGTTCAGGATAAAAACCTAACTTTCAAGCTTGTTTTCTTTAGCATCTAAAGTGAAAATGGTGAGAAGGGCTGGTTCCTGGGAAGAGCCTAATTTAGGTATCATTCACAGGTACTAAGGCTGGCTGGTCAAGATCATACTAGAGGAGTTTTTGTTGGCTTTTTTTTGTTGGTTTTGGGGGATTTTCGGGGTTTTTTTTGCTTTGTAACATTATATGGTTTTGTTCTGCAAGATTTGTTGGTCAGTGTTAAGGATGTTTTTTCAGAAAATAAGCATTAAGAGAAATCTGAATCTGTCTTTTGTCTGCCCTTGTTGCTCTGTGATGGGCCTTGTTAATGTTAACACATTACTAAATGTTAGTGTAAATCTGTGGTACCATACTGAAGTCTTGGTAACCTCCAAAGCTCTTTTTGGAAAAGAGTGAGCAGTGACAAGTTTTAGAGTATTTCCCATTCTACAATTTAAGTTGTGTTTTGCCCTTGACAGTGTGATCACGCAGAACAGCACGGTGCCTAGATCCTGGTGGTAAGTGGGAGCTGCTGTATACCAGTTATTTTCCTTTTCCAAACCCTCATGCTAGGGAGAGGACATACAATTTTTTCTCTGCTACAAAAGTTACAAATAAGCACTGGGAATCATATTTCTCTGTCACCTTTACTTGTATCTCTGACCCACTTCTCTACTACTTCTGGGCTACTGTTATGATCCTGTAGCTCGTATGTATTGTTGATGACAAAACCGTGTTTTACTTATAGGTATTATATATTGCAAATTTCTAAATGAGTGCTGAAATTTCACTTTGATTAATCTCCTTTCCCCTTCTTCTCAGAATGTTTTTTTATAATCACATATGTAGAAAAAGCAATGGGTATGTGTAGTTTGTTTCAAAATGTTCTCAATTACTTTGAATTTTGCTATTTCTTAACTGTTTTTACTGAACAAATATGCCTTGGTAATATTTCTTTTTTGTTCTCTTACATACTCTGTATAAAGTTGGCTGTGATGGAAAAAAGTGTAATAGTCTTTTACTATTAAAAAAAAATCTTGTATCTTTACTGAGTTCAGTATGCTGGTGTTAAACACAAATTATCATGAGACATTTCTTCATTTCCTTCTTATGGTTTAACATGGAATAACTTTAATTAGATATTATTCTTGCTTCCTTGTAGGTTTTTCTGGTTTTATATATGGTTGGAAAGAAAAAAATCATATTAAATATTTCTTATTACTTCTAATATGTAATCTTTTCCATTCACAGTTTTTTCAGAAAAAAGTTAATTTTGAATGCTGAGAAAGATTTTGAAAAACACACAAATAAAAAGGGAGAAGTTTAGAAAATCAGTGAAATCTGTGTTATTTTTAGGTTATTTTAAAGTAGTAAGAAATGGTTGATTTTTTCAAGTCTTGCATCTTAATATTAGGAAAGATGGAAATTGCTCTCTGTGTTTCTTTAGAAGAGGATCAAGAGTTTAAAAATCGCGGGAAGCTTAATTATCTGTCTCTAACTTTTCTTGGTGTACATATGCATGTAATATCTACATAGATGTATGTATAAATCAGTGTTACAGTCACTAATTCCTAATGGAAGTCCTTAACCATTGATATCTTGTGTCTTTCAGTATCAGATGTGTGTATGACTAGGATTTAGACAAGTCATCACAAAAGAAACAGGCTCTGCAAACCTTTTCTGCAGGGTAGGGGAACTGGCTGCAATATTCACTGTATGGGGTTGGAAGGGTAATTTTGCTATACCTCATTTGTATTAATTAATCTTGACTACGTTCTTGGCAGTTCTCTTTGATAAAGGCTTAATTGAACTTGGCACACTTCTCCTGTGGAAAACTTTTGAGGGTAAAGAAACAATAGTAAGAAACATTCTGAGGTACTCTTGTTTGAACTTCAATTCCATACCTAGCTGAGTCAGTGGCTTGAGGAAACAGTTGAATTACAGGTTTGGATAGTTTTGCAAGGAGGGGGAGAGCAAAAGGCAAATAATGAAATAAAAATAATTTATCATATTGCTCAAGGGAGAGTGACCTTTCAGAAATATCATAGTTCTAACAGATGAGGCAGGCTTTGGCAGTCTTTAGGGAAGAAGAAATCAATTACAGTATAGTACTGCTGTATCAAAGTATGGGTGAATGTACTGATTTTGCTGAGAGGCCTTGTCAGCCTGGAATGTCATGTTCTGCAAGTACATATGGGTCCTGGTAGGGCTAATGGGTTTTGGGAAATGGTGGCTTAAGCCATGATTGATCTCCAGTTAAGTCTGTGTCTGCGAAAGCCTGCTAAAGTTCCTTGAATATATTCAGCTCATTTCAGTGCTTCAGTACGGCATAGCAGACTGGATGTTTAATGTGCCCCACAAAAGAAAATAGCTTTAATCGATAATAGTGTTTGGCAATAACAATAAATGGACTGATGACAATTCTGGGCTAAGAGGCAGCCTGGTGATGGGAGTCAAAGACAAGGTAATCCTGATGGTAAAACGGTTCTGGAGGTAGCCACCAGGGTACAAACTGCTCCAACCAAATCCTGATGGATAACTATGTTCCTGAAAAACAGTATTCTCACTCTGGAGCAAACCAGGAAGTTTTTAGCCTTTTATGACACAGAAACACTAAGTTTGAAGTGAGCAAAAAGTCAGTTTTGGAGTATTCCACCATTTTACAATTCAAATGTAGCTGAGGAAAGATATGAAATCCAAAGATTAAAAGGAAAATGTCTTTCAGTAGCCACTGTGAATTGCTTGCTACGGTCACACTTGAGAAAAAGAAACTTCACCCCACTCCCCATCTTTCCCCAAGCATGTTCCAAAAGAGGGTAACAGTGAAATGCCATGACATTGACCAAATTGAAGCTATATTGCATAGATAAAAATTAATAAAAACCTATGGGTTTGGGGTAATATACTACACTGAAATGAACACTTCCATGATTTTGATATTCATTGTCAATTAAAGACAGGATAAACAAAAAAAACAAACAAAACAGAACAAAACTTAGGCTTACATAGCGCTCTTCAGGGAAGGAAAGAAAAACTTTTAAGATGGATCAAAAAAATTGTTTTTCCACAGCAAAAGGAAGAAAGTTGGAAGGACCATAGTAGCACTTCAGAAATTGTAATAGAAAAGATAATACCTCCTATGGTTATTTTCTTAGCTTTAGCACAAAAGTTCAGAGACATGAATGGATGTTAAAGAAAAATGGATTTGGAAAAAGGCATACAAGGCTTTCTTGCATTCAGTGTAATCCTTGTTACTAATAGCCTTCCTGGCAGGTTGTTTTGAAGCAGTATTAGTCAAGAAGGTGATACTGTACTATCTGTCAGAAGTATATTAACAAGGCTTAGGAATACTTTCTCATCTTTTGATATTATGAGGACCCAGTTGAATGTAAGAAATATTCTGGAGGCTGGGCTCTTAGTTACACTTCTGTATTTACTGTAATTGTGTACTACCAGAAATAAGTACCAGTTAGAGATTCCTATCTGCCAAATAGTATTCAACCTGCATTTAAATTAGCTCAAGAGAGAAATTACCCTTTGGTATTTATAAAAATTACAGGCTTTAGTGTAAACTTTAATCTACTTCAATATGTCTAGTGTTCTTATTAACATTTTTGTACAAAACAAAGGAACATTACAAAGATAATACATTAATATCTAAAATATTTTACTGCATAATAACAGATAATGCAGTATAAACCAATCTGTTAAACACCTAAATATGACATTTATTTGCCTTTTTGTTTATCTTTTTTATCTTCATGTAATCTTTTGTAGTCACTAAATCTGCAAAATATGTGATCTTCATTTGCAGGTGCTTAAGTATCTCCTTTGGCCTTAACCTCGGTGGAAATTGGTGAATCTTAATCCGGGTTTGCTGCAAAAGAAAATAGGTGGTTTGAAGTAAATGTCAGCTTAATAGCTGTTTCATCCACTTTTTATCTTTCTGCAAATTGTTGAGCATCGTACGTGTGACAAACCTATCTGACTCTGAGACTGAGGTGGTAATTGTAAACCCTTTGCAACTCTTTTCACCTGTATATGGACTTTGTACCAAGTTTTTAAGAAGCAAAAGTCCACATCTCAATAACAATATTTCTTCACCAAGGTAACCCTGCCTGGCAGTGTCAATTTCCACTGACCAATTATAAAGGAAAATAGGTAGTTCTACAGAAGAGGTGGAAGACAACTATTCTGTTTCAAGGCATTTCAATAACAATTTCTAATGATAGGACTAAAAAAGGTGATGATAAAGTGCAATAATACTTGAGCTATGGAGAATCTGGAAAGCAATTACTCAACCTTCCAAATTAAATTAATGCTGGAATATGCCAAGCTTTAGTGCAGTGTAATTTTTTTGTTGTTGATTCAGTTTTTCATCTCAATTCTTCATATAGATCTACATCTTGGATATCTAGGTATGAACTTTTTCTGTAAGTTTAATTCTTTTAAGATAGTAAATTTACTTTTGACTGCTTTCAACTTTACATGGATTTCTTTTCTCATCTTTACACATCTATCTTCACAGAGTTAACAAAAGCATTGCCGTGGCAGATGTATTTCATCAATTTTTGAGTGAAAAGGGCTGTGCTTAGATGTATGTGATGTGCAATCCTTTAACTTCTAAAAGAGGATATTCAATTTATATGTCTATCAAGATTGTGCATATGTGTACTTTCAATTTCCTGAAGATATTGAAGTTATATTGTGTATAAATGGTTACTTTGTATTATCCTTACCGTAGGATATTGAAAAATGGTTTATGTGTGCTTGTAAATTTACGTGCAAAATTGACTCCTCTTTAAAACTATATTCACTTAAAACAGGAAAACCATTTTATCTGGTATATATTTTGCTGCTTCTCTTTGTAATAAACTCATTCTTTGTGTTGTTTGCTTCACTGCATCTAACTAGATTTGAAAATACATGGGATGTTGTTGCTTCAATGTTGCAGATTTAATGCATGCTTTTTCAAAGTATGAGCTTGCTTTCCTAAGGTCAGGCACTGGATTACACCATGATATGGAGTATGATTCTGCTTTTTCCATTGCCCTCTGAGCAATTTCTCATCTGGCAAACCTTCAAAAACTTGCCACATTGGGCACTGATGTCAGAGATGAAGAATGAAAAAGTATGTCAGTTCCGCCAAAGAATACAAAACGTTGGTGCATTCATGTATCAAATACTGTTAAAGGTGGCTTTCCCCAATCAAGTGAAATAAAAAAGGTATTTTTTATGGTTTTTAGCTGTCTCTGTGGCCCTCATCAGTTATAAATCTTATTTCAGAATAAAAATTAATTGTGAGAAGCCTCATTGCACTGGTATTGCACCCAGCATTTTTTGCAAATGATTCTATCAGTAGACATTTCTGTAGTGTTCAGTTACCATACTGATACCTGTTCTGCAAAAGTTATCCAGGCCTCAAATATTCTCTTCAGAAAAAGCAACAATTTTGACTTGCAAAACAAATTTAATTGCCATTTTTTATTTCATTAAACTCATTCAATTTTGCTGATGGGTTGATAATCAAAAACTATGATCATGATGACCTCAAAAACTCTTGAGGAGAATTTTACAATTTTTTTCTGTACTGATAATTCTGCCTAAAATTTTTTCTCCTCACACTTACTCTTTTTATTAATAAATTTCTCCAAATATAATGAGAATTAGGTGGATATAGATTGTAATTAAACCCAGTTGAAACAAAAGAATAGCTGGCCCTTAATACAAAGTACTGGATGCTTAAACTGGATTTGATGATAGAAAAGAAATGGCTCAGGTATTTTAGTTATCCATAATGTAATGCTCTCCTGACATTTTTGATTTGGGTAGTATACTGCAAATAATTCTTCCTTGACTAATTGGTTTTTTAATAGCTTGAAGAGTTTATTTAACACCTCATTCTGTGTCAATAAACGTCATAGAGATCTTTCCATGGATATTAGAAGTGTCAATATAAGGAATAATTTTTTATAAACTTCTGCATCTATAGCTTATCATTTCTAACCAACTTATACCTACTTGTTCTGCCAGTTACTCTGCCCACTAATAATCTTCTACTTTCCTCCACTGTCTAGGTAGAACATATCATTAATTTGTAGGTATCATTTACGCCACCTTGTTTTCATTAGCCAAGCAAAGGATACCTTTTTTCCAAGTAATTTGACAATCTAGAATATTACAGTTGCATTTTTAAGAAAAAAAAAACAAACTTCCAAAACCATCTCAAACAGCATTATTAACCTCTCTCCCAACTAATACTCCTGCTACTGTTTATCATTACCAAACATTTCAGCGTTTCATTTTTAACCAGCATCCTTCCTATTTTGACTCCTCGTTAAGCATGATTAAAAATGGAGGCTTTGATTTCCACAAATGGACTCTATCATGTTTCATTTGTATTGAAGGTGAATTTCAAAAGTGGATTTCAAGTAAAGTGCATGTTGTTTGTAAACCCATGCAGTGTTTTCTAACTTACTGTGTGTGTCTAGGGATTACTCCTTAAAATATATTCTTAATTTTGTATGCTACTGATATAAGGTAATTGGTCTGTAGTCCATTGAATAGTCCTCCCTTCTCTTCCCAATAAAGATGTTACATTTGTTACTGTTCAGAAATAGGTAAATACTTAAAATACTTATTTTCTGTTCTGCAAATCCGTTTTCTAACTTCTCTTAACATTTTTGTTTATGAAGTAAACATATCACATTGGTTGAAGAGAAACTACATTTCTCTGAGTATTTACTGCTGGTTTTATGAGAGTTAGAAATAGTTTGACCTTTTATGATCATTCAGGAGATTTTTGGAAAGGAGAATACAATTAATACTATCAATAGAATAGTGATAAATTCAAAACTGTAAAGTTATATCACAAAGATAGAGGTGGTCAGTGTTCAGGTTATTACTTTAAGCTACTTCTTTCCAGAGTTTGCAGTTTTTACTACTGCATGTACCTCTTCAGTTTTAGCATCTTATCTCCTCACCTGGAAACCTGGACTTACAAGTACTTTAAAGAGGTGTCTGTGGAACAGAGCTGCTGGATGGAACTCTGCCTGCTTCTCAACATGTGAGCTAACTGAATTTGAGTCTTCTCCCTCAATTTTTCAATAAGCTGAAGAATACCACTCTTTAACCATGATTGCTGTGCCTGAATCTGAAGGGAGCACTTGAGAACCATTTCCTCAAATATTTATGCAATTCATACTTTACAGTCAGTACAGAACTGTGTGCACTCCTTTCTTTTCCAATTTATGCAGGAATATGTAGGATGCTTCTGAAATCTCCTGTATTCTTTAATTATTTTTTTTTAAAGTATGGTTTTGGACTCCACAATGCATGATTTAAGTCTATATAATATTGGAAGTGTATATGTAGGTGGCAGTTTCATTACTTTATGATGCTCCTGGACAAGTGGGAGAGGCTGTGCTCTGTGGAGCTCATAGAATGCCCAGCTGCATATGGAATTAAAAGGTATATGAGTGGGCTGGAGGAGGATAAATTGCTTTTGCTTGTCAAAAGGGAGATATTTTAATGAAGTTAGTCATATAAAAATGAAGCTAGCCACCAGGAAAATTGTTAGAAATTGAAGGCAAACAAGAAAATCTACCAGACTAATTTAAAACTGGAGTAAATGTATATCTCAAAAATGGTCAATATTACTTATTTAGACTGGAATCTTGATGGGACTTTTTCAATAATTTTGAAAGGTTTTGAATGTGGAGGTAGTGTTGCAGCTCTAGGTAATATTTCTCAGTCTGCTAATAATTTTATGTAGATCCAGTCAGAACCATGCTTCTCCTTATTTCACGAATGCACATCTGAAGAAAAGGAACCAGTACTATATTCTCAGTGGCCAGCTCCCTTAGACAATAGAAAGCTATGACTAGTTTCACCTAGTTTCAGACAACATCAAAAGCTGGGTTATCTGAAATAAATCAAAATACTAACTTTCCTGTGCTGGTTTTATGAAAGAAGTTTTGAGCTAATATTTGGTTAATGATTAACAGTTTATCCCTATTAAGCTCCCTCATAATTTGCTTGAATCCAGGGGGACCAGGACAAGAATATTTAAGCATATGCCTATGTGCATCAGGGTTTTGCAGTCTTGCCAATTGCAGTAGTCAAATATCCAATGAAGTTTAATTGTTAAAAATTATTTTTCTAGACCCATATATTCTTTTTGATAATTGAACTTTTGAGGTGTATATAGTCACATTTTCTTACTTCTTCTGTCATGACAAGAAGATGATGACTTTAATTTGGACAATATTGACCTAGAATGTTACTGACAAAATCTGAGAAAAGGCTGGTATGGTACCAACTCCTCAAATATGTGGACTATGATCTCAAAACTTAAAGGAGAGTGAGGGATTGCTTCAGTGAGCAAGAAACATAATACTGCAAATTACTGCCAATTTCAAAATACAGATTATGTTGGTTTACATTACAAAGTATTTAATATATTTTTTTAAAGGGAGATGTTTACATCCAGTGATTCTTCTCCACTAGCTTCTCCAAACTTTCACATAATTTCTAGTGAAACTGACTGAAGCAAAACTTTTCCTCTTGGTATTGAACTATTACCAGCTGCAACTCCAAATAATAAGTCAAATTCAATTCAGATTTAGTAGACATGGTTTTTAAACCCTACACAAAAGTGTGCAGCTAAAGAATACTATTTTTACCTCAACCATTTCTTTCATATATTTGGAACACTTTGACTTGAATGGTCAGTTATTTATTTGACTGTAAAAATGTAACTGAGTTTCATGCAAGATGTACTTACTGTGTTCATATAATGCCGTACAGTCACAGAACTTGTGGCAGTGCATTTCATTTTCATGCCCATGCATTTAAAGGGTGGAGAAAAAATCTAACAAAAAAAAAAATTAAAAAGGAGACCACCAACAGTGGAAGCGTTTTCTGCACAAGAAAAGATTCTGTGTGGGAAGGTATTAGATAGTCATTATAAGGCTTTTATTTCAATAATTATTCTTCAGCCTTTGAAATGTCATTATAGGTCAGAGAGGCAGCTTTTGTTCCAAGTAGAGCAGAATTTAATAAGGAAGGACACAATAGATATGTCAGATGGATAATAAATTGAAATTATGTCAAATTATGCGTTGTTACAAGAATCAGCTATGTGATAAGTTTTTGCATACTCCGGTTTTTAAGTTCACTAACTGTTGTGCAGCATTTTCTTTGTTGGAAACACCACACTGATCTGTCCTATCTAGACCATACTCATTTAGTCATCTGCTTACAGCAAGAGAGATCAGTGATGCATCTATATTTCATCTGAGTATTCATCTCAGGGGATGTAAAATAGGATAAGTTTACTATAAGCATACAATAGGTATTTAGCCAGCTTTCCCTAGATCTCCATGCTTCTCTGAGGATAGATATATCCTGATGATCTGCAATCAAACAACGTTTTTGCAAATACATTTCTTTGTGTTTTAAGAAATAAGTATATGAGTACAGGATGATGGTTGGTTTTAGTCCATGTTGTGTATAATAAACTGTTAAATGGAAATTAAATAAAAATATTAAATATAAATTTTAATACATGAGGCCTTGTTAAAATTTCCACTCTAAAGTTAGAGTTTTAGATATGACTATCACTTTTTCCAGGTAGGAATATTTAGTGACCTTCAGCAGCTGCATGGGTCTCGTTAGCCCAGATCTTTCTTGAGCTTCCAGTTTCAGGCTTTTACACATCATTAAGCATGTCCTCAAGTAAAACTAGAATTGACAAGATATGTCTGAATGTTCAGGAAGAACTTAGGCATTGTTTTGATATCTGTTTTATCCTACAAACCTCATTCAAAATGAGAATCCATCAAGCACCAGATTCAGCAGCCATAGAAGTTTTGATGTAGTTAAGATGCTCACATGTGCATGACATTGGTATGCCAGTTTATTCTCTATCCACATCCCATTTCAGCTCATTTCATTGTGCCAGTATCTAAATACTATCACAGCTGTCTGGAAAACCCATAATTACAGTCAAGGCTGGCAGTTGCCACTCTTACAGCAGGCAGCTTACAGAATTTTTCTTGGTGATAGACATCATAAACAGATGACAAAGGACAATCTCCTGGCATGACTGCAAAGTAGTTTGCTACAGGGCTGGCTAGCAGAACATGTTTTGTTGCACTTTGTTAATTTACTAGCATCCTTCAAAGCTAACCCAAATGAAGAGAGCCTGTATGTCCTGGTTTTCCCTGAAGTCACTGACTGGCTTAATGTTTTTTTTATTTGCAGAGGCATGTTTCCAGATTAAAAAGGCTTGAATGTGCATGTATATAGGGGAGAGAAGTCCACACTGAGTCATCATTACTGAACCTCTTTGTGAGAAGCCTCTGCTGGGTTCAATTAGCAGAGCTTTCTCAAAAATGTCTTTTCAAAATGTCACACCTGTCCTATGTTGCCCCTAAGCCCAGGCTGGCAACCACAGGGACACAGTGTACACTGGACCCAAAAAACTTTATTCTCCATTTTGCAAGTTCAAGTGCAAGAAATTCTTCCTCACCAGAAGGATTCTGCCTTTGACCTCCTTATGTTACTAGAAAGGGACTTAAGCAAAAAGTCTAGATTCTATAAATTTCATTTGGTAAGGGGTGCTAAAATATTATAAACTATTTTATTCAAGCTGCAAGATGTGAAAGTGTATGGAAATCTGATCGTAGCCTTTGCAGACCTCTAGTCCCAGCATTTTTTTTGCCATGTCCATGAAAACATAAGCATTATATTTTTTCAGCTGACATTGTAACAGTCCTGTTACTCTGGAAAGAGCTAAACAGATTATTTTATTTGTTCCTAGGCTTCTGAAGGAGAGAGTACTTGGAATAAATATAGTATCTGGACATGAAACATGCTTTATTAGATAGAGAAGCCTTAATTTACTTCAGTTTGATATAGCTAGTCTTTGCTTCTACTGCAGTACTGTTTTGTAAGTAATGCTTGCTATTCAAGAGGATGGAGAGGAGGTGTTCATTCAAGGTGGTGTTAAACAGAGTGTAAAGGTTGAGATGACCAAGTAAAGTTTTGTGGCAAAACAGAGGAAGAAGATACTTAGGCTGACTTGAGGTATTCCATTTTCTTGGTGATGCAAAGAAAAAAGGTAGATTGTCTCTAAAGTTGAGGCTCCAGCTTGCTATGAACTGCCCTCTGAGTATCAAGAGGTTGAGTGGAGCAGAACTGCATTACTGCTAAAATGAAGTTAACTTATCTGTGCTCTCTGCAGTTTAGTCGGACCATGAAATAGTTTACAGAACAAAGATGGAAATCCCAAGTGTGTTTATCTCATACAACTGTAATATCTGATGTTGGATGAGATTAATTTTCTGAACAGCATCATTTATATCTTAAAATATTAATACTGGGAGCACTAAGGTGTTGTCATGTGCCTACGAGATATGAATATCATCAGTGAGTTTCAAAGGCCACTTACTGTGTAAAGAATACAAGTATAAAAAGGGAGTGATAATCACTCTGATCTGTTTGAAATGATTACCTGATAATGATAATAATTATTACTATTAGCTGAAGCTCTAGCTTTTCCTATCATTAAAGCTATCTATGATGCTTGAAGACTGTTGGTTAGAAAATATCATATAGATGTCAATGAGGAGACTAATATGTGGGGGTTTCCCTGCTTTTCTTCTTGAAGATCAGGACACATGATCTTTCTGAATATTTTCTCATGAATTGCATAAAGCAAATTAAATTCTCTAGGTCCTTATTTTGTCATAATACTGTTTGCTAAATACTTATTTCCCTGATAACTCTCTTTAGAGTAAAAATACTTTTTCTAACTTTGAAATCAGGTTATTTTCTCTCCCCACTCACCCCATTTAGCCCCTTCAGGTTTTTTCTCTGTGAAATTTTAAAAAGGTAAACATTAGTTAATTTTTACATTCTTTTAACTAAAATTATTTTAATGGTATTTAAATTTCTCTGATTTTGAATGAAATATATTCTTCTGTCATGCATGCATTTTTACTATAAAGTAACATTCCACTTTCTTATTCCTTAGAACATTCTGATTTTGTCAAAAACGAGTTGGAGTATAAATGTAAAAAATAAACCACATGCTTTCAGCTGTGCTAGAGACAAACAACACAGTTAAGACATGTAGATTTTAGCTAAGGTGAGATTTGAATTTTAATTTCAGAATTTTTGAAAGCAAGGAATATAAATTTTTACAATCAATATAATTGCCATCAGAAAAAAAATGCTCATCACCAAAATTGCCATCCTTCCTTTTTTTTTAGCCCTGTAAATAGGTTTTTGTATAATATTATCATTAAGAATGTTGAGCTGGAGTCTGTTGAGTTGCTTAGCTAAAAGACCTTTTAGGAATGACTACTTATAGTCTAGGAACACATATACATTGCTACATTATAGTGTAGCAACTGTGCTAATTTTTTGTTTGAGCTTGTATCTGCAGAACGTGTTTGCATTACAGCACTTTTGTTGTTCCACTCTAGCTAACATCCATCCCAAAAAACCCAACGAGAAACAGCCCTCTATTGCTCCTTATTTCAGTGCTTTTAAGAACAATCTGACTTTCAAAACCAGTCACAAACTCACCAACAGTCTCACAATGTATTTTCTAAGTCATACTAAAGCATAGCTGTTCTTAGAGATACACATGTGTAAAAAGATTCAAATTAATGTATTTTTCTACTATACTACCTAGTAGCATTCACTATAGAAGGAACATTTCCTATAAAAAATATAATTTGCTTAGCAGTTCTGGTATGACCCAAATAACCCCATTCATTTCACAGAAACAGTTTTAGAGGCTATGTTGCATTATTCATTAATGTTGTGGATAACAACTTCAACCTCAGGACTGTTGAGCCAGCACTTTCATGAGCAGTAAATCCCCTGAGGGAGGGAATGAAAAAATGTGTCCCTACCCTGAGGTTTGAAAAATAGTGTTCACTACAGGAAGAGTTTGCTGAGGGGTTGCATCTAATGAGAGGAAATTCTCTGAGATGATAATCATCCCCTGGAACAATTTTGGAAACCTGAAGCTCTCTATAAGACTGCTATAACAATTTTTTTTGTTAATCCTCCTATTCCATGACATGCATATGCTCAGTCCTTGGGACATCCTGAAAAGGGCAACTCATGCCAAGAGAGGGTATTTTTGTTGTCTTTTTAGACCTGATGTTCTGAAGGAAGGACAAGAAATGGTGTCCTTATTATAGAGGATACTATATATGTGAGCAAACACAAAATATTTGAGATGAGTATTTAGGGAGAGGCAGTGAAGAGTTCATCTCTCTCCCACACCGAGAGACAGGATTAAACCACTCTAAAGTCCTCCACTAAGCTGACCTCTTCATATTGACACCAGTTTTGCAATTTGTTTCTTTTACAAGGGGCAACAGTGGGATTTAAGCTAACAATGATCAGGCTCAATTATTATTCTTTAAGTATATGAACTGTTCTTTCCTCCCATTCTTGCAAAAAATGTGCTTTTGTAAGGTAGTAATACTGTTCATGTCCTTGTTATTAATTTTTTTTTTTTTTGTACATGGTCAATTTGGCCATAACATCCTCAGGAGTAACCTCTGTTCATATTCTTAAATTCATGGGTGTTTTGTAGCAAATAAAGGTTATATAATGATTATTGTGAAATTTTCACTTAATCAAAAAAATAGTTTGTCACATCAAGGCTAGGGATTAATATTTCTCTTGTCATACGTCTCTATACAAATAATGAGTTTGATTCTGATGTCTTTTTCAGCAATATAAATGAAATCTTTTCCCTTGTAATTAAAGGAAAAATCAGGACAGGATATAGAATCAGGAATTACATGGTTTTGTTTTGAAGAGCAGTGAAACATTCAGACAGATGGACAGTAATGTGTGCCGCTCTAATTTTTTTGAGGCATGAATTATTCAAGGGGTATCACAGCATGTATTAAAAATAATTGAAATGTAAGCAGTATTGGAACTATGTCTAGCATGCCTCAATAGTTCTAAATATTTGCAAACAGAGAATATGAGGCCTTTCTGATCCTGATTTCACAACTGCAGATTAGGATGGGCCTCAGGATATCATCAGGTTCAACATCCTGCTCAAAGCAGGATTAACATTAAACATATTAACCGGTGTAATACTGAAGACCGGATTTTAGAAAATACTAAATAATATGTCCCTGGGAAAAGGAATAGTTCAAATGGGCTCTTCTGCTGGTTTATGCTGCAGGTTCCAAGCCCAGAAATACAAGATGTGTTCTCAAGGCCAATGCTGAACCAACATGGGTGGTGCTGCTGCTGGTAAACCATCCCCAGCAAAGATATTAAGTTTTTTTGTTATTTCTATTCTTCAGCTTAAGAATGGCAAACAAAATCAGAGGGATACTGCCTGGCATTTTGAAAAAACTAATAGGATAATCTAATTGACTGGAATGTGAGTGTCTCAAATTCCTATGGATCAGTGTGCCAACTTATGCAGCTCAGGTGAATTTTTCCACAAAAAGAAGGTCACAATGCCTGTGGAAAATCACTGAATGTGCAAGGTAGATTAATATTTGGTGAAATTGTCAGGGAACAGGAAGAAAGTAAAGTAGTAGTAGTAGCTCTCTCATAGTTGGAAAAATGAAACAATTCGGGGAAAAAAGCTAAATTTAGTTTAGTGATGAAGATAATTTCTCTGAAGCACACAGAAATTATCCAGGAACTTGAAATAGGGTTGCTACCAGCTGTCATATTTGGATATTATTTAATAATTTATTACATAGGTTGAAAATATATTTATTCTTTATATATACAAATTTAAATACAGGAGAAACGGTGAAAATTTTGGTTATCTTTCTAACATGACAGTATCAGTGTCTCTTTAAATTTGTCTTTGTGGGGATTTTTTGGGAATGTAAGGAACTAGGAATTTAAGACTATTATTGTTAAAATAATTTTATTTAAATTTCTAAGAGTATGCTATAAACAAGAGATGAATGGACTGTAAACAACCTGCAAAAAAATCAGGAAAAAATCTCTCTACTAAGTCTATATGAAATATAAACAGGTAGACAATGATTTAAAAGAAATCTATTCCTCTATTTTGGAGTAAAAATTCAAAATAAGTATATCAGGTTTCTATCAAATGGAAAGAATCTCTTAAATTAATTGTTTTGGGTTTTTTTATTTTTGGTTATTTGATGCTTACTTGTAAAATTCTCCTGATCTTTAGCTCTAGAATGAAGCAGTCTGGAACTCCAGAAAGCTACAGCCTTATTGTACTTGTGAAGCAAGTTATTAATTTCTGAATAAAACCAGTTTCTTCTAATCCACAAACATTTTATGTCCCCATAGTTTTTAATTCAATGGTTTGCAAATCAAGGCAGAACCTGGAACTCTCAGGCTTCTGTTATATAATGTTATGGTTCTTCCTCTCTCATTCCTTTTCATTCAGATCTGCTCCATCCTGCTTCAGTACCAGAAAGTGAGAGGTGACAAGTCACTAAAACTCTTTGCTTTGGAAGGTGATTCTTCCTATTTTAATCTTAAATTTTCATTTCAAAATGTCATTTCAATATTTTCTAATACAGTCATTCCCCACGTGACCCTTACAAGCATTCTTCCTACTCTCCGATTACTGAAGAGCACTTGGTGGGTGTTTACCCCTCTTTATGATTCATCCCAGGTATCCAGCCTCTGTAATTTTGTTTGGTTGATTTTGTCCTTCTTCAGTATTTTGCCATACCAGCTGCCTCTATGAGATAATTTACCCAATAGTAGATTAATGTAGTGTTCTTCAATTCCTGTTATTCAAGTAATGGTGTCTTAGAGCTAAAGTAATATCTGCCTGAATTAGCTGTTGCTTAACTTTTTACTTTTCTGATTCGCATAAAAAGGAAGACAGAACAAGGTTGCAATAAAATCATATGTTCATTGATATTCACTGAATATTTAAAACACAAGAGGATGATCAATTTCAAGTGTATGTGGGTGGTGCAGTCCTTGTGTTTATTGTAACAATCTAAGAAATAATTACTGAGTCTCAGACTGGCCAGGACTGAATTATTACCAAGAAAATGCAAAGCATAAACTATACAAAATATACAATAGATCCCATTTGCCACTTTTATTTCTCTTTCCAGAGGTAATAAACACTTTAAGTCTGCTTTATGTGGATAAATTAATACACAACGGGTAGCCAAACAGCCTAATATGTACAGAAATACAGTCATTTACAAAGTAAGAACTTACTGCAATAGGGTCTACTAATAGACTTTTAAAAGAAGAATAAATTTTTGCACAATATTGATGGAAATCTGGTGCTTCTTCAAACAGCTAAGGATTAGCTAAGAAGCTAATTCTGTTCTGCAGAACTGTGATGTTCTTATCTGAGCTCTGTACTGAAAAATGCAATGGAATGTAACCTATAAAAAGAAAACAAACTGACAACTCCATTTGTGAAATATGCATCCATCATAAGTGTATTGACTTTTGTTGTGGGCTAATCCCAGCTGGCAAGTCGGTCTCCCACAGTTGCTCATTCCCCTGCAGTGGGGGTGGTGGGGGAGAGAATCAGAAAGGTAAAAGTGCTTGTGTGCAGATAAAGACAGTTTAATAGGTGAAGCAAAAGCTGCATGTGGAAATAAAGGAAAAGAAGGGATTCATGCACTGTGCAACTGCAGGCCTGAGGCCTCCGTGCAACATTCTGTTCTCCAGGCTCAACCTTCTCAGCCTCTTTGGAGGGGAGGTGCTCCAGTACTCTTATCTCCTTCATGGCCCTTCTCTGGCCTTGCACCATTAGTTCCATGTCCTCCTCATGCTGAGGAGCCCAGAGCAGCACTCCTGGTGGGATCTCACAAGAGTTGACTAGAGTGAGAGGATCACCTCCCCCAGCCCGCTTGGCCACACTGCTTTTGATGCAGCCCAGGATGCCACTAGCAAAATACTTGTGGTTATAAAAATATTGTATGCTACAGTTGCAGAACCTCATCTTGACTCATGGAGCCCCACACAAAGTAAAGGTAGGAAATCCAATTGACTTTAAAATATATATTAGAGAATTATTTTAAAACTATTAATAGTAGTTTAAAACATTAGATTGGTCCAAATTGTATAGCATTCAATCTGTCTTGTTTTTATTGTAATTGTTGCTAGGATCAGAAACAATATAGTGATGTAGGTTCCTTATTCACTGAGATTCCTCATAAACCTAGCTCAGAGTACTTAGTACTGTAATTATGGTTATATTGCTATTATGGTCCAGAAATTAAATCTGGACTGTGATACCCTTAGTAAAAATGTCCTTCACCATAGCACAGTTTCACTGAACCAAATGTACATGTAGCAATAGAAGAGGAAAATGCTGAAGAAAGAGCTTATTAATCCATGCTTTTACAGGAGGCAAAAAGATACTTGCAAGACATGCTAAAGTTTAACACCTGAGAGTTATTATGTGTACTGTTAAGTGGGCAGACTTGGCTGCAGTGAAATGGTGGAACTCTAGTGCCTTAGGGCAGTGAGGTGGGTGCACAGTAACCTCTCTACCCTACACTTCAGGAGAGCAGACTGACCTCTTCAGGGAGCTCCTTGGTAGAGAACCATGGAATAAAGCCCTGGAGGGAGTCCTGGAGACCAGGAGAGCAGCCTTTATCATCTTCTGGGATCTGCTTGATTCCTAGGAAAAGCCAGGTATGACAGAGAGGTCTAAGAAAGCTGGCTATAGCAGGGAAGGTATTTTGTGTTTTTTATTGTATCTTTGAATTTGGATATAATGATATCATGTATGCCTATTCACTGTTCTTGGACTGAAGTCTGAATATGCTTGAAAGAGACTGAAATGCCTATAGCAAACACAGTAGAATCTAACTCAATTCCTTATGAGATCAGGACTAGCATTTGCTAGTTCTGGTTTAAATATTCTAACACAAAGCAGATTCTACTTATTTAATACATTGGAAGATAAAAAATATCTCCCTATTAGAACTTCAATGCTGGCAGAGTTTGGAAATCATTATTAATTGTCCCTCCCAACTAAGATTTGGGACCAAAACTGGAAAGTTAAAAAATACATACTTCTCATATCATATTGAATGCCTGAGAACATGACTTTCGTGATGTTATTGTACATATAAAGCATTACTTCAAAACTAGCTCTGCTCTTTCCCACTTCTTACAGTAGTGTGTATAGTCCCTTTGGGAGACATAGATCTCACAATATGCTCTAGAAACTCAGAGACACATTTGAAAATTCACACTCACACAACCACACTTTAGATCTAAATTTGTTTTGGTAATATTTAGCTTAAATATATCCATTTTATTGAAAAAACTCACAAACATAACAAGGGTTTGGACACACTTAGTATTTAAATTGTAAAGTAAGAGACTTCCTTTAAAACATGGGAGTTTTTGTATCTAAGGCAAGAAAGTGTCATTTTAGTACAAAACATGAAGTAGCAGCAGGTACAGCAATAGTGGATGTTTAAATTCCCTATAACCAACACTTGGTTGTTGGCTGTTTTGGGTTTGTTGTCATTGTTGTTGTTTGTTTTTTTTATTGATTTCTGTGGAGTGGAATCTTGGAAACAAGTATTAAAATTCTGTGTGTGGGACACTTTATGAGCAAAATTGACTTAGTAGACTTAAATTTGCTGCCCTAATGTCTTGTTAGTATGTGAAAAAGGGATGGGAATGATAAAAGGTTATGATAGTTTTGTATATAAGCATGTCAGGATAATTCTTATATCTGAGATATATCTTATATCTTATATCTTACATCTGAGGAACAAGCATAAGAGTGCCAAAAACATAACCCAGCACTTATACTCTGGTTTTACGGGTAGACTATGGCCTATAGAAATATTTTAAATTCATGCTCAAACTCTATTGAACAACTTGTTTACTTTGGCTACACAGCAGGGAGAAGATTTGGCCCTCCAGGCACAAATAACTACAGTTGTAGTGCCCCAACTTCCACCCAGCTCAAAAAAAACCCAAAAAAAACAACCAAGGATAATTATACTATTCTTCCAATTTAGACTAATCTGTTTTAATACATGAAACCCAACCACAATCAAAACCCCCTTCCCACACTTGTAATGAAGTCCAACAGCATGCACTGCAGTAGGAAGTAATCAGCACATTGCTTCAAGCAGTGATCTGTTTCAGCTTTTTCTGTTCTCAGTTATAGATCATATTTTCAGATTACTTTTACTGGAGAATTTTAATTGGGAGTCCTGTAGTCCTTTGGACTGGGTTTTATTGTTCAAATATGGAAAAGCTGTCTTCACGTTGTCAGGTAGCGTGAAAGGATTGCCCTTAACCTTGCAGCCTGCTAAGCAATGGAACAGGAGATAAATAAAATGGAGCTTAGAACAGATTACATCTGCTCTTAATATGAAGGGTCAATTAGCTATATCATCCACCTGCAGACAGTTCTGTTCTTTTGCACAATCAGTAAATTACTTTTTCCAGGATATTGTATCAATGGCTGGGAACAGCCACCTCCAGTTTTGGACTTGCTAAAAACTTTTGTAGTTATTGCAAAGGATTAATTTGGCTCTTTTTTGGATAACAGAAAGAAATTATTCTTGCACCAAATTCTATGGAAGACCCCACATTTCATTTACCAAGCCTCTTTAATTTTTGTCTCCCTAGTAATAAAAACCACAGTGCTGTTTTTCATCTTTATGAAATCTGAATGCCAAATGTATTTGTTTGCTTGAGGAGGACTAATTCAACAGCAGTAAGACTTAGTGGCCTTGGAGATGGGCTTTATTCAGCATTCAGCAGAGGAACTTGAACTGCCTGCATCTGTCTCATTATATGGGCTATATGCAGCAAGCCACAGTGTCTAACAGCTGCTGGTGTTAGGATTAAGGGAAAAAATATTTAATTTGATGCAGAGGCACGTATGTCATGATTTCTGCTGTAGCTTCTACCTGCTCCCAAGGGTGCATGTTAGATATATGGCATAACACTCAAATCATTTAATTGTGTCAACAAAATATGGTGATGTTTGTTTAAAACAAAAATTAGTTTTGCAATAAAATTGATTAGTTGATGGTTACTTCACTGTCACTGTGCTGATGGAAAGACAAAATTATTTTGTTTAATCTTGGGGGAGGGTGAAGAATTCTGGAGAGACTGGAACAAATACACAGAACATAAACTTGAATTAGTCTTTCTGTTTAGGGAATCAATAAAACAACAGGGAAGTCTGAGGAGTAACCTGGATCATCTATCAAAATGGGTTTGTGTTCCTGTTCTCACTGCCTTGTAAACAAGTGCCTTTAGCATTCTAGTGCCCAGAAGCATCCAAGACAAAAGGACAGAAATAGTTTTCAGCTTGCAGATGTGCAATAACAAAAACAAGGGAAGATGAGAATTGAGCAAGCTGCTTCCCAGAAACTCCAAACTAGATCATACTAAAATTCCCAGGTGACAACTCACATAAAATGAAGATAATTTTTTGCTGTCTGCAGTAACAAATAATGTATATTATGCAGAATGCTAATAGAATAATGTGAGGGAGAAGGTATATCTTAGATTTGAAAATGGTGGCAAATAAAATCAGGAAAGAAAACACAATTATGTTAATAATGGGATCTTGATTTTCTCGATCAGAAATCAGATCAGGAATCATAGATATAATACTGTGAGAAAACCTGAATCTGATCATAATTCTGAATGAGTGGATTTGTAATATTTTCAAATCCATAAACAATGAGTTGTAATTAGTTAGATAAGATGGGTTATGAAAAAGTAATTAATCTACTGAAACAGCTCAAATTACTATTGCTTTTTACTTTTTTTGGTGTAAACTGTGCACTAGTTTTCTTTCAAGCAGTACAATAGCAGTAACAAAAACTGTAACAAGGGTGAAAAAAAAAAGGGGGGACAGCAAAAGCTATGCTGATAAGGAAGAAAATGCTGCTCAGGAGAATAAATTGCTTCTACTGCTTCCTTGAAGAGGCAAATGTCTATGTGACCCCAGATTCCTCCTTGCAACAGATTAGGTAATGTGCACTTTACACACAATCACTTCTTTGGTCTTGAGGATGAGCTGTATTTTTCATGACAATACCCTGAAAAAAAAAATCAAAGCTGATGGTATTGCATGTGACAATGAGGAGTGAACATGTGTGACAATGCAGTGGTTAGGGAGCAAAGGTACACTCAAGAAATTAATAACACATTAACTCTATGCAGAGAAGTCACCAGCTGCTTCATTCCTACTTTTAATCCGGTAAGGCTGACAAAACCAAAAATAATTGCCAAATTAAGATGTTTAGTAGTCTACACGTACTGAATTATGGCTCTAATTCCAATTCCTTGAGGACAGATAATCTTTACCATATCTTTCACCCCTGCTAGTGGATTACCTCTGTCCTGCTGAACTGTTGGGGATTCTGTATGTAACTGTTATGTTTCAAGGAAAACTGCAAAGAGTATGTGCAAAGACATTTTGGTCTAGAGCATGTGAAAATGAAGAGACCTGCTTTCTTTTTGTGCTAATCTTGTATACACGTTGTATGTAACTTTTTCACTTTTGCTGCCACCCTTCCCTCCCATCTGTGAAATCAAATTGGTCATTTTCTGTTCTGTGCAAGCTGCCAAAAGATCTCCAAGTAGAAAATATAGCATGTGAGCACAGCATTGTATTCTTATATCCCATGGGTCATCAGCAGGCACACACAAAAACTTTTCTTCAGGTTCTACTTTTCCAGGCCTTTCTTTAAGCTCCATTTTTTCTTACAGTTTTTTTTTTTTTAAAAATGCAGTTGCTACAGTAACTAAAATAAAAGTGGGGAAGGAATAAAGTAAATATAAATGTTAAATGGGAGAGGGAAAGACAGAAAGCCTCTTGCTACTGAAGCACAGATTATAAATTAGTGCTGCTATGCTGCAGAACAAACAATTTCGTGGAAGATATTTTTTGCCAGAAATAAAAGCCTAGCCAAGCGATATTTTGAAGCATGCCATTAGCCTTAGGGTGGAATCTGGCAAAAGAGTCAAGTTGTTTTGCATGTTACCTTTGAAATTGTGTGTTTTTAAATCCTAGCTTGTGCTTTATTGAGATGCGATTCCAAGCACACATAAAGGCAAACTGCTAAAACAGCTATAAACGGTTATTTTATTTACTGTTTGATCACCTCCCCTGTAACCACTGATTTCTTTCTAACTATTATAACTGTAGTTTCTTGCATTCAAAGTGGTTCCCCAAGGACAACAAAGGAAACCAATAAATTCAAAGGCAATAGTGTGAAATGAAATATAAGTTTGGCCTTTTATATGTATGTAGCAGCCAGCTATACAAAATTTATGCTTTAAGCTGTCAATTAAATAAGCAGCATGAACTTTTTCCTAGTGACTAAATAACATCTTAATACTGTCCAATGTTTGGTGACAAAGCTCTAATAGGCCACAGTGGTGCAATAAGGATGACTAACAACTGATTGTGGGTTATTTGATTACCATATAAGCAATGTAGAGTAAGAACCACATGTGAATGAAACTACCACAAGGGCAATTTGTAAAACTCATGCAAGAAATTAATTTTAGAGATATTTATTACCACTTCAGAAGAGAAAGGAGAATATTAGGTTAGTTTTCACATGTTACTCAGCGTTTGCTTGTCCTTCTCTCTGCCCTACTGCATTTCTTGTGTTTCTACCATCCATCAAATTTCTTGTGTAGGTTATCAGGTGATAACAGATACTCTTTGAATACTTATCTGACCACTGCATACTAATTCAAGCTTGTATCCTTGTGACAAGCATTATCCTAACATGAAATTATTAATGGTTTTTGCTGGAAAGAGATTCATCCTGATCAGGATTTCAGAAAAAGATGTGATTTTTAGTTTTAATTAAATGGCCTGTTATTCAAAGACAGTTCAATTGGTTTTGTCTAGAAACATCAAGTGTTAGTGGAATCTCTGAAGTCTTAGAAGTTAGCGAAAAAAAAAAAAAAAAGCATTTTTAAATATCAGATCCCTGAGTTGAGAAGAATCAAGATAAGCATATGTGAGAGTTGAGGACACATATAATTCTAGAAAATTAGAAGTTATAGAAAATTAAGATATTGATGTTTATAAAAATGAACAAAAGCTTAGAGTATCTAATCCCCTGAAGTTATAAT
Organism: Cyanistes caeruleus; assembly: GCF_971803275.1. Classification (NCBI taxonomy): domain Eukaryota; kingdom Metazoa; phylum Chordata; class Aves; order Passeriformes; family Paridae; genus Cyanistes; species Cyanistes caeruleus. The sequence goes on along the minus strand of NC_141706.1, from coordinate 40,029,657 downwards.
GTAATACGAAATTCTAAGATGTTGTACATGTCCTACCTGAATTATAGTTACATATTCTGATTTTCACCAGCCCATTGTACCAGGCTGAAGCAAAAAAATTCTGCAACACCTAACTCTATAGCAAAGGAACACTGTACAATGCAGATGAAAAGAGACATAGATAGCACTCATGAGTAAGATGAAAAAATACCAAAGTGATCACACCAGTGCAGTTAAATAAGTAGGATTTTTGAACCTAAGTCCATCAAACAATACAGTGATTCTGTATGCAGCAGCACTGATAACAGAGGTTAGTTTTTGTCAGAAAGAAAAGGCTCTTAATGATTTCTGCATGAACTAATTTGCTAGTAGAGCTTGTTTCTCTTAATATGTTGAAACAGTGATATAATTTTAAATAGGCTCACTCTAAACTAAGAATTTTTCAGTTAATTATTCAGATTTTAGTCATATCATTTAATGATTAAGGAGCAGCTTCAGCAAATGCACAGCTACAGAGCGAGTTTTTTAAGGTGTCATTAATATTACCTTTTAAACATTTCATTACTTGAATCAGTGCTGTGTCTTAGAAAGTGAAAAATGTGCTTCCTTGACATCATTGCCCTCACTAAATAATATTTTTTTCACACATGAGTCTATAAATTTTTTTTTAGAATTGCTGTTATATAATTTTGAATGTATTTTTTTCATTAAATCAGATATTAAAAAACTTACCATTCTTTTAATATGTGGAAGCCCATTATAATACATCCAGCAGACACCTAAGTCAAGTTATTTATGAAAAAATGGGCATGGGACAGTTCCCCCAAAATGAATATTTCTGGAAGAACTGTTTAGCTTCCAAAAAACCCTGAAAATTATAAAAATTAAAAATAATAGACATAATACCTTATGTAAAAAGTCTTCATTTTTGAAATTTTCTAAATATTTGTTAGCTCTTTGGACTCTAAACACCTTCAGTGAATGACCACAGTAAATTATGTTAGGCATTACACCAACAGGATTTCTTGAATACCTGTGTTCTGATAGATAGGAGTACTTTTACATATTTGTGATTTTAAAGTCTTCCACGAGTTTTAGAGAAATTTAAAATAAAAGTAAAACATTTCTGAAGATTTTCTGCCCTTCTCCTCTTCTTGTGGACACATTTCAAAGTGTGGGTTTTTTTTTTAAATAGCTAGAAATTACAGTTTGACAGAGAAGAACTGAGTCCTGCTTTGGTTAGCATTTCTGGAAATAATTTCTGAATGCGATAGCTTTTCCTCTTCAGGAAATCTCAACCTGGGTAATCAAAAACTGATTGTATGCCACAGCACTGAAAAATGACTGGTGAAGCACTTCTGCACAGCCCTTGTCCATTCTTCAGAGTGAGTCACAGAGTAACTCAGACTTTCACAGTCTAGTGCCATCATCCTTTGACTAAAATAGGCTTTTTCACCCTACCATGATGTACTCAGTATCTGCTTCTTTTTTCATTCAGTCTCCAAGCTGAACTCAACATTAGATATTGTTAAAAATAAGCAGCTCTAAAGCCTGGGGAGAAGAGAAAAGAATAGAGCTAACGTTTCTCTGCATCAGTGATTATACTAAAGATTGCCTTTTGCCTTTCTGGCTTAAAAAGTTAAATTTTTCTGGCTGAACTGAAGTCTCACCTAATGTTTAAAAAGAAGAAGGTGTTAAGCAATTTACAACAACAAAAATATATTCCTAATGAACCTTGAAATGAGCCTTCTTACTGAAACTGTTCCCATACCTGAGAAGCTCCAATAGTTAACACATCACTGCCTATTGTATATGAAACATAAACCAAAGAAATCCCTGACTAATAAATCCTGCAAGAAGACCAGATTAAATGGATTTTCAAAATGAGATTGTAAAGCTGATCTTAATTTTAATATCTCACTGAAGTTATTATTGTGTTGTAGGCTTTTAAGATACTATGCTGCATATTGTATGTATGTCACTCTATCATGGGGAAAGCCATAAGGGTATTAGGATTAGCTCAATTTTCTAATTTTATCCACCTTCAAAAATATGCAGTTATGAGTTCATATAATTAATAAATACATGTCATTTCAAATAACCAGAAGTGGAGTAACCTGGTTCTGGAACATATTTCTAGCAGTATTAGTGAAAAAAAACACTATGATGGAACTAGATAAGTTAAAGGAAGGGATTAGATGATGTGATTCCCTATGATAGCAGGGTCCTGGACTTGATAACCCAAGATCATTTCTAGTGCTATCTACTATAGAAAAAGAAAGATACTGATCTGGTGGATTAGTGAAGCAGCCTTACCTTAGAAAAAAAACAGCTAGATTTTATCACAAAGTCATAGCAGGTACGGAACAGAATGCCTGGTCGAAAAGAGGTACATAAACCAGAGTGCAGAGGAAGATCTCTTATATTTTACCAGTACAGCATTCCCCATGCCCCCAAATGTTTTGCTGATCCCTTCCTTCCCTACCTAAAATGAAGGAAGAAACATCTCACCAGATTTTTTCTTAATAAAATCTTAATTTGGAACTAAACACTAACTCCAGTGTTGTTAAATTCACTTATGTCTACCCACTATTGACTCAAAAAGTTCTAGATTGATTTATTTAATGTTTCTTTTCCACTGATCTGCATAAATACTGCAAAGGAAGAACATCTGTTTACACAGCTGGATGGGAAAACAGGGAAGTCACATGTAACACTGTCTCAGCTGTCCTGTGCAAGCCACTTCTGCTTCCTAGTGGACTATTGTGCCATGGAATAGATGACTGAATTTGGTTCCACTTACATGATAAAGACTAGATTCTGAAAATAATAGTGCTTCACTGTGGGTGGCATATTTTGATAAAAGCACCAACTGCCTTTTTGTCTAAACTCAGAAGAAAAGTTGGAGATTCTGTTCCAGAAACACCTATTTAATTTTAATAGGCCATTAGAATCTCTGTGGCTTTTTTACTGATCATAGCCAGAGATGAAGTTACCAAGAGTGATGGATGATATGAAGGGTTTTTAAAATCAGTTTGAGAATTCTTTTCCAGCCCCTCTAATTTCCTTTCCTGCTTTCATTTGAGCAAGCATTCCATTTCATAAAAGTCAGCCTTTTTTATGTGATAGGTTCCTTAACTTTCTCAGTGTGCTGTGAGTGTTAGAACTAGGGTGTTTGGACCATTTTGTTTCCTTCTTGAATTGTAGGTCAAATTTACTTGGGCTTTGATTTAAAAAAAAAAAAAAAAACAACAAATTTTAGAGTCTTAAATCTGCAGGTAAATTTCATTCTTTTTGGGCTGTTATTTTTTTATATTATTCCTCCCCTCTTTATGTATTTGTCTCTCATGAATTTGAACATTCACATGCTAGATGTTCTTAATAGTGAGTGCTACTGCAGTAGCATTTTTTATGTCCTTCATGTTCCTGTCCCCAGAGGTAGGACACAAGCAGCTGTGTCACTTTGAGCCAAGTATACTTTTGTATATCTTAGCTTTCTCACAGTTTCTCCCTTCTTATTCTATATGTTAGTCTACAACACTTTTAATTTTCATTACCTGGCTCCATTATGATTATGTTTCAGGCTATGCTGCCTGTGCAATTTCCTTCATCAGAGAAATTCCCCAGTTACCATCTGTATATTCCTTTTATACACACCATTGCTTCATTCACACACTTGGGTTTCAAATCTCTACCTACTCCTTAGGTGTTGATTAAAGAGCTGACAGGACTCTAAGGATGTTATTTTTGAGGTGTTAGTTAGTTCTCCTGCCTAAGAGTCAGAATATATCTTTTAAAAACTAGGGCTCACAAATGCACTTAGTTTTTCCATGCTTAATTATTCCTTTTTCCCAAATTTATTCTGCAAGTAAAGACAATGGCTGCCTGCATCAACAATTTACAAGTTAGAGCAAGAATTTATGTGATGTTGAACACTTTGTATAGGAATCATGAATCAAAGAAGAGGTAAGCAATAATGAACCACACAGAGAGTCCCCAGGTAACTCAGATACTCTGTTCATGCTCAAATAGACCATTCATTGTTATTTTCTTTGGACTAAGAGCTATTGAGGTAGAGATATACCTTGTTATTTGACATCATATGAGCCTTATTATCTAGAATGTTAAACTGACTGATCATAAAAGTCACTTCTGACTAAAAGAGCTACAGTTCTAGGAATTACTGTAGGTGATGAAAAGATGTAGAACAACTGCTATTCTAGATCATGCAGAGCCAAAAAATCTGAAGTTAGGAGGTCTGATACTGTACTAAAAGTGTAAGTAATCCACTAGAAAATAAAGTTTGGATTTAAATGAGTGAAAATTAATTGAAAGCAACTATAAATCTGCCGGTTTTTAACTCAGTCTTCCCTCCTCCCACTTTCTCTCTTTGCACAAGAACACATCCCAGACGGAAAGTAGAAAACTCATGTAAAGGGGCTGCATTAGTTTGGAGGAAAGAATTAACTTCTTAGGAATGACTTAAGCTTTATGAGTAATCAGGAAAAATTATGTTGTTACAAGAGCTGAAAAACAGATTCATAGAAATGAGTTAAGGAGGGTGATATTGTCTGTTTATATACCCAGTAGAAATAAGGTCAGTTGTGTGGACAGTTAAAGGAGAAGCTGGAAAATGAGCTCCAACTGCACAGGTGTACATTGCAAAAATGTTCAATATATTTTTAATTGTTAAATAGATGTTGACAATATTGACATTTACCATATGGTAAAGGTCAGTGGTCTTCAAATACCTGTAAATAGTAGCAACACAAATTTTATATAAACTCAACAGTTTTAGAACATAAATGAACGTGTATTAACTTCAGGAGTTTTAGAACATGCTATTTCTTTATTATTTCTTTTTCACTCATCATGCATTGCTACTGTTTTCTTCTAGGTTTGAAAAGAAAGCAATGGAAAAAAGTAAAAATATGTCTTCACAACTTTAAATAATGTCAGTTTATATTATAAAAACACTAAACCAATCCATATTGAGTATTAATATAGTAGTATTGGAGATACTAAGTCCACCCACACAGAATTCTAGGTAGTCGATACTTTTCATTTCCTTGGGTGTAAGATATGATTTTATACTCAATACATACAAGCCACATATTGATAAAACTGCTTTCTGAAGCCAAATTTAGTATTTAAATGGCTTGTGCTATCATGAGCTGCAAAGAAAAACATGGGATGGAAAACCCATTTTACTCAAAAGTGTGCTTTGACTCACTCTGTCTTTTTTGTTGCCTTTCTCCGTAGATGTAGCCTCTCTGATAGCCTCTTACTGCACTTTTGGTCTTTCTCATGCATTAGCAGGGTAGTTTGTTTTCCATAAAGCTCCAGGCTTCTACAAGTTCCTTCAGCTATTTTTTTAAACACAGAGGAATGAATCCCTAACATAATTGCATCTGACACCAACCACATTGGTGTTTAGTTGTATGTCTGGGCTCCGTACATTCTGTAGCTAATTTAAATAATGAGGTAAAGAATTCCCCTCACCCTCCAAATATAAGATATGAGCAAGTTTTCATGAGTACAAAGTAAGAAGCAGCTACATATAGCTGGTAAGCTGGGGCTTCCTGAAGCAAATTTGTTTCAATTTTGTGTGTTAATTACTCAATATTTATAAGTGTTTGCTGTGACAGATGGCAAAATGTGTCTGTGTCAACCTGGTTTTGACATGTTTTGCTTTATGAATGTGTTTCTGTAATTGCCTTCAGAGATTATGTATTCTATTTGATACTAGAAACTGTTCATGTGTATAGTTAGGTAAGAGAACAGAGTTCATTTAGGGTATGGTGTCTGTGTCCTTATTTTCAAAAAAACACAAATTTATCACCTTTCAAGTGTCATTAAGGAATTCTTCCCAAAAGAGATGTGTAGCCAGTTTTTTTTCAGAAATTCTCTTTTGCATGTCTCTCAACTCTTTAAATCAGGCGTGATTATGATCTCATTGATTTTTTCCTGTCCATCAATATAACTTCTTCATCTGCCTTTTATTAAGACCTCTGTAAAATGAGAGATTAAATCCTGGTTTGCTTTGGTTACAACTATTCCTTTATGTTTTAAATAATTTTTTGGTGGTTTGACCTTGGCTGGATGTATCAATGAAAGCCACTTTATCACTCCCCACTCCTCTGGACAAGAGGGACAGAAAACAATGCGATGAAAAGTTCATGGATTGAGATAAGGACGTGAAGAGATCGCTCACTAATTACCATCACAGCCAAACCAGACTCCGCTTGGGGAAATTAATTGAATTTGTTGTAAATCATATCATAGAGTAGGATAATGAGAAGTAGAACCAAATCTTAAACACACCTTCCTAGTACTTACTTGGGCTTATTATTCTTGACTATCTAACTTCTTCCCCAAGAAGTGTGGCAGGGACAAGGAATAGGGGTAACAGTCAGTTCATCACATTGTTTCTGCCTCTGCTTCCTCCTCAGGGAGAGGACACTTTCCACTTCTCCAGGATCCCTCCAATAGGAGATAGTCCTCCATAAACTTCTCCAGTGTGGATCCTTCCTATGGGCTACAGTTCTTCATCAGCTTCTCCAGAGCGGGTCTCTTCCACAAGCTGCAGTCCTTCAAAAAAAGCCTGTTTCGGTGTGGGCTCCTTGTGGTATCACAAGTCCTGCCAGCAAACCTGCTCCTGCGTGGGCTCCTCTCTTCATGGGTTCACAGGTCCTCCCAGGACCCTGCTCCAGTGCAGGCCTCTCATGGAGTTACAGCCTCCTTTGGACATCCACCTGCTCTGGCATGGGGCTCTCCACAGGCTGTAGGTGGATCTCTGCTTCCCCATGGACCCCCAAGTGCTGCAGAGGCACAGCTTGACCCACCATGGGCTGCAGCTGATGGACTCAGAGGTGGATTCATCTTGGAGCCAGCTGCCATTGACTCTGTCCGACACAGGGGAAGCTCCTGGTAATTTCTCAGAGTAATCATACCTGTTCACCCACCACCAGCTCTGGTTGCCCAAACCTTGCCACACAAACCCAAATAAAAATATGTTTCAATTTTGCAAATTTTATGTGGTCAAAACATGCCTTTGTGGGCACTGAAGTTTATGTTTAGATAGCCAAATTTCTACTTCCTTCCCTGTTAAACTGTCTTCCTTCCCTAGTAAACAATATATCTGAGAAACAGCAACAAACAGGATGAGACCCCATAAGAACCTCATGAAGCTCAACAAGTCCAAATGCAAGGTCCTGCACCAGGGCTGGGGCAATCCCAGGCATGTAGAATCTGGGACAAGAGCCCCTTGAGAGCAGCTCTGTGGAGAGCTGCAGGTTCTCATGGACAAAAAACCAGTCACGAGCCAACAGCATGCACTCACTGCCCAGTAGGCCGACTGCATCATGGGATGCACCAAAAGAAGCAAGGCTGAGGAAGGTGATTCTCCTCCTCTCCCCTGTCCTTGTGAGACACCACCAAGGGTGATGTGTCCAGGTCTGGAGTCCTCAGTACAAGAAATGTGGACCTCTTGAACCAAGTCCAAAGGGGCAGTAAGATGATCTGGTGGATGCAACACCTCTTCTACAAAGGCAGGCTGAGAGAACTGGGATATTTGAGCATGAAGAAGAGAAGGCTCTGGGGAGACCTCACAGCAGCCTTCCAGTACTTAGAGTTTATGAAAAAGAGTGAGTTCAACAACATGTAATGAAATGACAAGGGCGAAATTAGATATTAGGAAGAAATTCTTTACTGAGGGTGGTGAGGCACTGGAACAGGTTACCCAGAAAAGCTGGATCTCCTGTCCCTGGAAGTGTTCAAGGCTGGGTTGGATGGAGCCTTGAGCAGCATGATCTAGTGGGATGACTCATGGCTATGACAGGGTGCTGGAACTTTAAGGTCACTTCTAACACAAGCCTTTCTGTTATCTTATGATAATATTGCTTTAAGTCCATATTGCTCTCAAATATTTTGATTGCCGATCTGTAAAAGTTTTCTGGTAGCAACACAACACTCAATTTTTGTTCTTCACTACTTGTAAAACCCTCTTACTTTTGACAGATCCACTCAACCCTTTAATACTTGTAGAAGTCATTATTGTTGGCTGACACATACCAACATAGTTTTACAGATTTTATTTTAAGTACATAATTCCATATCTGCCCATAAACCTTGCTGATATTTTTTTATTAACTTCAAACATCTCTGGATGGCATAAACAAAAATATTGATTACAATGACCCTTATTTCTTTCATGATAACCTCCAGATTATTTTTGATGTTTCTTAAAATGTCAGGAAAAAAAAAATCAACCTTATGTTTGGTTTTGTGGGTTTCTAGACTCAAACAGCTTTCATGATCTTTAAAACTTTTATTATCTGGAGTCTGGGGTTCCACTTGCCTAATTTACCTGAAGCCCTTCAATAAATGTTGTGCTCTTGTTAGAACAACAAACTCCCATTTAAGGGTACCCATTTGGGACACCCTCAACAGCAGCTTTCAGTGATGTGCTGGCAATAAACCTTTTTCAGGAGAGACAGGTAACTGAGATAGCTGCTCAGAGCTGTGCATCAGCAGCCTGCCATCAATTTTTCACTTTTACACAGTATCATCTTTCTTTTTTTTTTTTTTTTTCATCTTAAATCGTATAATTTCTTCCTCACTATAATTCCTGGTATTTTTGTTCCTCTCAGTTTTTTCCCATCTTTCCTATCCGCTATTTTTTTCCTATTATATGGTTTAACATAAACTAAAGAAACACTTTCAAAGTTGAAAGCATTGCATAAACATGTGAAAGAAATGTTTCACAAAGAGGCACATAAAGTTCCAGCTTCTTCTATCAAGTATACATAACTGTTTTCTTTTGACTTATTAAATTAGTTACAAGGAGATACTTCACATGAATGAATCAGTATCCAGTGTAGGTCTCAATTTACCTAATTTTCTCTTTCTAAGATCTGACCATACCATTAATTTATCTATTGAGACTTTTCTATAGTAAATGGAGAGAGCCCAGTACCTCCAGGGGATAATTCATCTCAATAAATGTGGATGTCTAGGGCAGATAAAACAATTCTTTCACTGGTGGTGCTACCTGTGCATTTAATCACTAATCAGCTATAATTTTTTCCTAAGAGTTGTGCTATTTTTATCTGAAAGAACAATGTCCAAATAATGTGGACAAATGCCATAATGCTACTTTCTTATTTCTTTGCTGACTCTAGAGCTTGATATTATACAAAGCTTACCCTAAGGCCATGTTCTATATCATGAGAATTCAGAGTCTCAGATTTTCAATTAAAAGAGCCAGACTGTTGTTTATAGGGTATGAGTCTCCTGAGTTTTGAATATATTCTTTTTTGACAGATCAGACACTTGACAAAATGTTTTTTCCAGAAGTCCATAGGTGATCTGTTTTTTCTAGGACCAGAGAAAAAGTTCCAAGACTTATATTCACATAAATATTTTCTTTTCAGTGTCCTAAAAATGTTACTAAAAAGATAATTAATGTGAAAAATTAATGTGAAAAATTAATGCTTTATACTGTAAGAAGGGAGAGCCTTTTTGGATATCAACCTCATTAAATTCTCATTATTTACAGATGAAATGGTTTGAATTATCTTTGTAATTTTTTCCCATTTTCTGTTTCTTCCATTATTCTTATCAGCAACATTTTTCTCAGTTTAAGTGCTTAAATTTATATTGAGTATTTAATTAGTTTGACAGCTGACAACAATATGTTAAATAGGAAGTAAGTTGAATTATTTGAATAATTACCTGAATTGCATCAGGAAAAGAATTAAACAAAACCCTTTAAAAGACACTACGTCAGTAGAATTCCAAAAAGATAAATATATTGGTTTTCAATCCAGTCACAACAGAATTAAAGTCTGATCCAAAGCTACTGAAATCAATAGAAGCATTTCCACTGAGCTGGCCTTGGATCAAGGTCCTGATGCAGAAAGCAAAAAATCGAAGCTCCTTTATCTGTATTCATTGCACATGCAAAAATAAAGGAACTTCATCCTGTACCCAAGTGAAGACAAAGAATCTAGATCTTGAATAAACTACTGTAACTTCTGTTCACACAGAAGGTTGTTCAATCCAATAATGACCTGCTAGATATAAGAAGTTTGAAAATAGAGTTTTCAAATGTTTTAATCCTAACAGTTCAGAAACAAATTTTCTTAACATACTTTTAAACCATTTTCCACTAACAACAGAATGACTAGTCACTCAATTTAGGCTCTACTTTATTCCTTTTCAATATATATGCTCTGTACTGCTAAACATCAAGGAAGCCACCAAAATAAAATAAGATTATATTACACACATGGAAAATACAACACATCTGAGATATTAGAAAATAATCTTTTTAAAACTACAAAAAAAATGCACTCCATGATTGCAATATGGAAACAAAGAAACTACAGGGGTCTGAGGGCCAGGGACAATTTAGGACAGCACAATGTCACTGGTGAAATGTTTGGATACGGAAGATGGCATTTGTGCATCTTAGAGAAATAGGATAATCCTTCATGCTACATTTAACTCATTCATATTTCCACAGATTCCTAAGGTTAATCATTGAGTCTCTTGGCAGTTTTAACAACAAATGTTGTCTCTCTTCCTTAGTGGTACATACTTCATGATATGTAAAGCCCAAAGTCTTCACTACAACCAAATTATTTAAATATTTATTTTTTGGTGAATAGTATGTCACTTCTGATAGGTTTAATTCTAAAATTTCCTGTGGATTTTTTTTTTTTTTTAATTAGTTGTTGTTCGAATGACAAACCATTTAAACCACACTCTATTGTGTACCCTGACAGAAAAATCACAAGAGGATACTGGGTTGGAAAGTATTAAATGTTTGAGTTTTTAATTTCTTTTTTTTTTTTTCATTCCAGAACCCATTTTATATTCCAAGCCCATAAAAACTATAATGTACACTCATAAATAGCATTTCCTCACTTCTCTCTTCAGACAGACCCTATTTGG